>NW_005322888.1:0-1354 GCF_000412655.1 Myotis brandtii | reverse complement strand
AAAATTTCTACCATCCACTCCTGTTTTCCATCCTCAGGATGGTAATCAAGGCCTTCAGTCTGAAAACTTGACCTTGATTTCCTCTCTCCAACTATGACTTTCCTTCACTTGTCCCTCAGTTGCTGCCTCTGTTATTTGGCAGGAACTTCCTTTACATATGTCACATCTACTCCTTCCTTACCGCCTCCTCCTGGCCAATTCCTAATATACAAATGCTGCAGTGAAAGGAATTAGATGAACAAAAAACAGCTTCCTGTTCATTCATAGTCAAGCAGGACAAAAGAAAAAGGGAGTAATTCTGATCACAAGAAAGACTTCATTCAGAAAGACGTGCCTGAAGGCCCATGAAGGTCTCTGAACATGAAACTTTGGAGATGGTGATTGTTTCCTATTTCTCATTGATTTACAAACATCAAAGAAAATATCTCTAGTCCCTTCATCAAACAATCACCTTTTAATTGGAAGTGGAGATATCTGGGGATGGTGTGGGTTCATATATTTGAAGAGCTCTCAAATTAAAGAGGGGTTACAATTATTTTGTCTAACAATTTGAGTAGAAATTATAGAGGTCATTTTTTTCCAATTAAAAAGTACAATTAAAAGATTAAACACAATAAAAGAGATCTGTGGGAGTTATATACAAATTTCCAGTGTCAGCTCCCTCTCAAAATCCTCCTGCTGGTTGAGTTCTCACTTTCTTCTAATATTGGATACAAATAACAACCACCTGGGATCCACATGAGGCTCAGTCTCATGTGCTGAGAAGAACCTGATGGTCCTCTCAATACCCTGAGAATTGGGGGGTGTTTACATTTCTCCGTTACTTCTTTTTTACTTATTCCACTGAGTGCTTACTCTCTGATCTACTGGTAGAAGCAGACTTTGCTGTTGTCAGCTTTCTTTTGTTTTCTTATAGTGTCTCATCATTCCTACATATAAGATTTGGGTCAGCTAGAGAACACATTATCACTTGCCTTCAGTGTTTAATATTTTTACGATTGTTAGCATGTGATTCCTTACACAAAAGTTGCAAGAGCAGTGGTGTTCAAATACACACAGTCACGGAGCCCTTTGTTCAAACTGAATCTTAATGGGGTGTACATACATAAAGTCAGTGAAAGCAGAACTCTGCCGTGTAAGGAAAGAGAGGGAAGATCAGTTCCACACGAGACCGCATCTCCCTGCACGTCCAGCCGAAGGAGCGTGGGGAATCCACAGGCTCCTGTGAGAGGCCAAGGAAGCCCAGGGGCCTTCCCACAGGGCATTCTGTTAAGTACTTGATTTCCACCAGATTTTATTTTCCATGTATTATCATACAATTACAAGGAACTACAAGGAATTACATTTTCTAATC
>NW_005322887.1:0-1354 GCF_000412655.1 Myotis brandtii | reverse complement strand
CCTTTCAGTGCTGTCTCTTCCTTTTGGTCAGAAATTCAGCTCAGTGCAACTGTGAGCAAGTCTCTGGTCCACTCTGAGCCTCTGTCCTCTTCTGTAAAATGGGGTAGCTCTGACCTCATCAGGTCTTTCTGAGAGTGAAATGAGATGACGGACTTGAGAGGGCTCAAAGCTCTACCTCACCCTGAGGGTCCTTTCCTGGGAGGCCCATTCTCTAGCTGGAAGGGGCCATGATGTTAGAATTGGGGACTTCTAGGGCTGCGGACTTCTAATGGGCCATGGTTCTGGGATTCCATGATGATCCTAAGGTTCTGTTCATGGAGTTGGGCATCCCCTCCCCTCGGCGTGGCCCTAGGTTGCGCCTCCATTATTAACAAGCACAATAAAGGGTGTGCGCTGTCCCGCCCCAGCCTGGCAAGATGAGCCCCAGCCCCAGCTGAGTCCCCAAGGTGGCTCTGGCCTTTATTAAATGCCATAAATCAGTTACTCATCCGTGTAGGCATCACAGCGCCGGCACTGTGCTGGGCGTATAGGGACGTTCCCTGCTGGCCCCCGCTGCAGACCGTGGGCAGTTCTGCTGAACCGGAGGCTGGCTGGCTACCTGGAAAACCACTGGGTCCATCCCCGTCATGTTCAGGTGGGGAACCTAAGGCCCAGAAAGGGGCAGGACTCACCCGTGGCCACCCAACCACTTCGTACCAAAAAGTCATCCCGAGGACAGTCTGAGGAGACTGGGGCTCAGAGAGGTTACGCAGCCTTCCCCGGGTCACACAGTGAAACGCAGACAGCTCTAGGACAGCTCGAACTTCTGGCTTTGGTTCGAGCCGGGCTGACTGTCTCATGCCGTCTACAGAGCCACCGCCTCTTCCCAGAGAGTGAGCTCCCTGTCACGGGGTGGCTCAAGCAGAAGATGGGTGCCTGCCCATCGGGAGGCTGCCTGGGACTTAGGGGTGGCCTGAACACCTGCCTGTCACCTCGGTTTCTTGAAGTCGGGGCTGGGATTCGGGGGAGCCTGGCCGGGGCCTTGTGGTCTCTGGAGAGGGTGTGAGTGAGACCCAGGCGGTCAGGGCTGGATGACAAGAGCCAGGGAGGGGCTTCGGGGCTGTTGCTGCCCAGGAGGGCTCCCTGGTGAGTGAGAGACACGTGGAGCCAGGGCATTTGGCGTAAGTCATTACCAGGAGCGGGTCCCACCCCTCTCTGAGCCCCGGTTCCCCATCTATACGGTAGAAGAGTGCACTCCGTGACCTTCCAGGTGGTAGATTTTCCTCTGGAATCAGAGGGCGAGGGCCAGGGAAGAGCCGGAAATAGGTGCCTTAACAAGTTTATACCCTTTAGCCCTGTAACTCTCTTTGTAGGA
>NW_005322886.1:0-1354 GCF_000412655.1 Myotis brandtii | reverse complement strand
ACGTCATTCCAGAAAATCTGTGGGCCCCTGACATACTCTCCATGTATTATTTTAAGGTACCGTTATGTTGTGTCTGTTAATATTTTCTGTTTTCTTTGTCAATATTCTTCAGTTCAGCTCCTGTTTAGCAACTCCCATTTACCTCACGGACACTGTTCCAACTATCTTGACACACAGCAACTTCTTTTATCTGTTGAGGTTCCCCTGCAACTCATTTTAACCGAGGCCCACAGAGATGGCGTGGCTCCTCCAAAGCCATGGAGCTGCTGACTGCATAGCGAGCGGGGAGCCAGGGCCACCTGCCTCCACACGAGGAGGGTGACCGACCATCTCCATTGGCCCTTCACTGAGGGCTTTCCTGGGACATGGCACTCTGCATGCTAAAACCAGCATGGTCCGGGGCAAACGGGGACAGGTGGCCACTCTACTTCAAGTCTACAGCTTTTTTTTACACTTCATCTGACTGGATACTTCTGTTTTCTTAAAGGAGAGCGTGTCCCCATGAGCAGTTGGGCCTATTTAGACCTACATTGGGAGAGCTCAGACACCTGGTCTCTCAAGAACAGCTTCCACGTTCCTTTCCTGAGTGCCCAACTCTCTGCATCTCCTGCTCTGCGGTTGGCTCTTCCCCTTCACACCCTCTCCTCTCCCTGCTCTGCTCGCCACATTTTTCAGCGTTACTGGTTTTAATTTCCTTTACCATCCCCTTTGCAAAAACTTCTTTCCTGATTTAATTATTATTTCTCTTAATTCAATTCCCTTCTCTTGATTGTCGTTAAGCTCCTAAAGTTGTTTCTCCAAAGAATTTCACGGCCAGGCCCTGTGCTTAGAGATTAATAGCCGTCATTTTGCCTTCAAACACAGGTACTTTTTACTGCTCTGTAATTATCCCTGGAAGAAAGGGAAGTAACCATCCTTCTTCCCAGGGCCTGTCTGAGAACGCACACCGCTGGGGGCTGCCTTTGGAGAGAGAGAAAGCCAAGTGTCTGACATTTTTCTTCCACTTTCTACCGTTTTTATTCACAGAACCTAAGAGCAGCCGGACAACCCCAGGCTCTGCAGGAGGGCTCAGGCCCTGCCCAGGGAGGGGGCTTGCAGCCAGCAGCCCAGGCTTGAGGGCGGAGGGTTCTCTGCCAGGAGGGGTTTGGGATGGTGAGGAGGGGCAACGGGAGCTGGCTCTGGCCTCAAGCATCCCACCCGGCCAAGGTCTCTCAGAGGAACCAAGGCTGTAGCTCAAAGGAACAGAAACGCTCTGGGCTAGACTTTCCCTTCCCTGGACTGTCCATTTCGGGAAACCAACGCTTCAGTGTTCTCCCCTCACTGTCCTTGTCCAGGTCTCAGTACAGCAGCCCTT
>NW_005322885.1:0-1354 GCF_000412655.1 Myotis brandtii | reverse complement strand
CAAACGCTGCTTCTTGCTCAATGTGGACTCCTTCCAACCTGTGGCCTCAGGTCCCATCTGAACCTATTGACCCACTGGAATTATTCATCTTAGTTTTCATTTGTTCTTTAACATCTATTTTGGCACCACACAGATGGTGAAAACCATCTACTACGTTTATTTATCACTTTACAGTTTACAAAGGTTTGTGCAGGTGCTGTATCAAATAACCCTCCCTTCACACCAGGAAACAGAGTCAGAGAATAGAAGTGACCTCACACCCAGGCTACACAATTAGCAGGTCGTGGTCTCCAGCCCAGGGCTTCTGGTTCCCAAAAGTGCGTTCTTTCGTAAACTCCTGCGTCAGATGATTAAAGGGTCTGAGGAGACACGGGTAGTGCCCTGACTTCATGAACAAGATACAGTATTCTCGGGACCCCACCTTCTCCTCCTACAGCTTCATTACATGTCCCCGCAGCCCTCATCTTCTGTTTGCAGTAGCAGACACCCAGCAAGCTTCCAGAAGCGGCAGGAATACAAAAGCAACCCTGGGGCTTGTTTACGCCCCAGCTGAGGCTACTTCCTCCTCAGACGTGGGGAAAACTATTATGCTCTCCTTCCCACGTCATACTATTTTTCACCCCTGTGCACAGTCTCCTTTCCTGCCTCTTTTCCTACCATTTTCCTCCACTGACTTAATCATCCTTCCTGTATTTGTCAGAGCTCTTGGTCGCAAACAACAGAATCCATTTTAGCTGCTCTGAAAAGAAAGGGGAAATGTTAGGTTGTAGTAGGTAACTCTCCGAATCTCCAGCAGGAGCCGATAAATGAGCTTGAAGGACACATGGCAGGAACAACACTTACATCTTAGCTGCAAGAACGTCCTGGAATGTGAGTTTCTGGTTTCCACCTTTAGGAGAAGAGACACTTAAATTGGAGAATTTTCCAAATCTAGGAATTATATGTAAGAGGTGCAGCCAGATGCACAAGACATTGTACGTTGAACTTCCTAATTCTGCCAAGAAGTCACCGCTGCCACTAACTCATCCACCCCTGTGACCCCTACTCATAGTTCGGTGCTTCTCCTGTGTCCTCACAGGGCCTGTGTCTACAGCTGTGATAGCACATGATCCTCACTGGTCTACTCCTGCCCCCTAACTGAGGGAATTCTTTCTCCATTCAGTGTCACTCTGCCTGGATTACTCTTTAGCTCCCAAATCACCACCCTCCCACCTTTTCACCTTTGAATAAAGTTAACTTTGATTTATTCTTCATGTCTCACCTCAAAAATAATATCCTCAGAAAAGCCGATTCTGACTTCTATCCTTAGGTATGGGCTGTCTTAGTCTGTTCAGGCTGCTATAACAAAAATGCC
>NW_005322884.1:0-1354 GCF_000412655.1 Myotis brandtii | reverse complement strand
CCAACGCTCTATCCACTGAGCAAAACTAGCTAGGGCTATTTCTGCTAATTTTTTATAGAGTCCTATACAGTTGCCTTACACTGTCTTATTAATGTGCAGGAGTTGCATAGTGTTGACATTTACCCTTTGTTCAATATAAGTATTGCAAATTTCTTTTACTCTGAACCGTCATCTCCTAATGGGTCTTTTGATGAGCAGAAGTTCTCAATTTCAGTGAAGTTAAATTAGTCAATAGATTTAATTATAGTTAGTATATTTTGTGTTGTTTTTAAGAACATGAAAGCATCCTTTTCTTCTAGAAGATTTTTATATTTAGATTTATGATATATACTAGTATATACATATACATATGATTAAATTTTTCCCTCTCTTTGGATATATAATTGATTCACCAATACAGCTCAAAGATCACACTTTTCTTACTGCACTATAGTCATATATCAAGTGACCATATATGTATGTGTGAGTTGGTTTCAATATCCTCTACTTTTTCATATGCTACATTGTCTTTATTAATGCAGCTTTATGGTATATGTCTTCTGAGTTTGTTATACTTCTCTAAAACTAATGTGTATTTTTGTTCTACTGTGTTATATACATATTCAAATTAGTTTGCCAATTTCCACACATCACAAAATCCAAGGACTTTGATTGGCAGTGTGTGTATTATAGAATTCAATTTGAGATAAATGGACACTTTTGCAATATTGTCTTTCAGTGCATAGACATGGGCCATACCACCAGTTATCTGCATCTATTTTAGTGTTAATATTGCATGTAGTCTACTATTCAAAGTCTTGTGCATATTTTGTTAGGTGTATTGCTAAATATTTAATGTTCTAGTACACTACTTTAAATATTTGTTATTTTAGGATATAGCTTTTGAAATACATTTAATTTTCTTATAAGTTGTTACTTGTATATACAGTATAATTATTTTTCCAACCTTTTATTATAAAAAGTCATATAAATAGCAAAATTAAAAGAATTTTGCAACTACACATAGACTCTACCTTTACTATTTTACTATATTTGCTATCACCCATTGTTAAAATATACTTGCCTATATTCTGCAGTTAAAAGAAAAGAATATGAAAAATGCTAACAGGACAAATAAAAGAGAAACCTATATATACATGATATTGAAACTGTGAAGTATTAAGCAAAATAGTGGTTTTAAAACCAGTAAGAAAAAAAGATACCACCTATAATCAGTGTCAAAATAAGAACTCACTCATCAGAAACAATAGAAGCTAAAATATGAAAATATGTGACATAATGTTTTCAATGTGCTCAAAAAAATATGCCACCCAGCTGGATGCTTCTCTCTCATTGATATTTCTATCTCTCTATC
>NW_005322883.1:0-1354 GCF_000412655.1 Myotis brandtii | reverse complement strand
CAATTTACATGTTTCTCTTTTATTATATAGGATTCTCAAGAATGATTTAAATTGCTGTCCTCTATAATAACATAAGGACAAACAAGAAAAGAAAAAGACTCCCTAGAATTAACACACTGAAGCATTTTTATTTTCTTTTTTCGGGTTTCCTAGAAAATTTTGAAATGTCATCTTAAAAGCCCTATAGCCAGCGTAGAAAAAATGGATAAAGAGAAATATCAAGTTAAGAATTCACTGTTACAAAAATGGCCCAGAGAGAGTAACCAGAGTTCAGGAAGGGCCAGGGGAGTGCAGAGGGCATTTCCACTCTAACACCTGTAAGTTATTAATGACCTTTGAAGTAATTGTTGATGGAAGCACTTGTACATTTGAGCTGTTTCATATGTATACTTAGTGTATTCAGAGAACTGCCTAGCTTCTGGACCACTGAAATATCTTCAAACTGCATCAGAGATCAAACGGCAAAATCCATGACTTGGGAATATCATGTAGCCATGTGACATGTGGAAGGATCCAGTGTATGAGAACCGATGCCTCAATAACTACACTGTATATTTTTAACTCTGAGAGAATTAGCATTGCTTTCATAAATTTTAAAATGGCAATCTCAGAAAATAATGTCCCACAGTTTTAAAATAAGGTAATAAGAGGTAAATTATTTACACATTTATTTTGGGTTTCTATTCTCAAAGATTAGGAGAGATTATCCTCTTTTCATTCCAATGGTCATTAGATAGCTTGTACAACATTTGCTTGTTTTAGGTTTTAAACTCCCAGGACAAGGATATTGCCTTTCCCTGTTGAGAACTAAGTCAACAATTTTGTTTGCACTTAACAAACACAGAATTAGTTGAAATCTAACTTTTCTCTCCTGTACTGTGGAGCTAGTACATGAATGCATTCAGCAGCTATAGTTACAGTTTTTGGAGAAAGCAGCAAAATACCCAGGTCTGTACCTTTATTCTAAACTTTTCCTTGTCAATATTTCTTAAAGTTATTTTTCATGTTTTTTTCACCAACATATCTTTCTAACTAGGATAACAGCAACTGTTGGCATGACATGATATTAAGAGCCAATCCTAAAAAATTCATTGGAAAATTATAGGATAATTATTTATTTCCAAAGTATATTTCTTGACGTCCTATTAGTAGGCAAGTGTTTCAGGTGAGTAGTTTGATTAAAAATTAGGAGTTAGAACTTAATAACTTAATTCTATTGATCATGATTTACATTTTCCCTGTATTTGCTCAATTTCTATAAAATAAGAAAAATTGAAGAAAAAGATGTGACATAATGTATATCATCATTCTTTTATCTTATTCTCTAAAATGATAAGAGGTGTTAAGAAAGGAG
>NW_005322882.1:0-1354 GCF_000412655.1 Myotis brandtii | reverse complement strand
CAGGGATCACTGGCAGTCATTGTAGAGACTCCCTAAACCCTAGGAGTCCTACTCACCCAAATAATCACATTCAGATCTAGACCGACACTAACACTATGTTCAAGCTTTTCATTTACAGATAAGGAAGCTGAGACACAGGGTGGTTCTGTGACTCACTCAGGTCTAGCCTCGAGTGAGAATCGAGGTCTCGGAGCCCCATTTTAATATTTTTTACCCCACCCTGCAGCTGCTTCTACACCCAGCCCAAGTCCCACCTCCCAGCAGCTCCAGTCCCTCGGACGGTTCACCAGGAACACAAGCCTCTAGGTTGCTTACCTGGTATTGAACCAAACAGGGCCTGAATGATGGCTGTGTGTTCTAGAGTGACTGCCTTACCTCCCCCCGAACCTCATCTAAGCAAGAACCATGTCTCAGACATCATTCTTTCCCTCCTAAAGAAAATCCCAGAGCCTCCTGCCCACGGAAGGAACTTAGTGAACAGTTTGCTGACTAATGAAACTTAAAAACTGCAAGGAAGCATAAATGTCAGGGGAGGAAAAGTGATATCCTTTGCTTCTGAGAGTCATATAACATCCTCAAATTGTCAAGGGAACATTTCCTTAAGTCATTTTTTATGGGATTACGTGGGGTCTGTGAGTTATAGGAGCAAGCGTCAGCACCGTCCATCCGGGAAGGTTCAACATGAGGAAACAGGGAGACGGAAGCGAATTCCCACCTCTCCGCCTCTGGCCTGGGCCGGTTAGCATTATCCTCCTCGGGTTCTGCATCTGCACGAGGAAAGTCTAGGCTACGTTACAAGAGTGTATAAGATGCATAAAGGGAGAAATACTTGAAATATGCAAGCCAACTACAGTAAACTTTCAACATTTGAGAGGAGGGAACTCTGTTTTTTTTCATTCCTATTCCAGTGCCCTCATCCACTCGCCTGTCCCCTAATGAAATGAAGCAGATTCCTGCATAAATTGGAGGTTAAAACCAGTCCTTGCAAACTCTTCAGTGAAAGCCGATAGCTGTATACTTTGTCCAAGGCAATATGAATTGTTTCATACTATAAACTTGCCTCTAAGAGGAAACAAGAAGCTATGTTTTAGGGAGAAGACTTGTTTCATTTTGAGACATTCTGGATAAAATAAAATATCATTTATAGCTTCCTCAAAACTCAAAGACGAAGGAAATATTCTCACGGGTGTAGGAGATTAGCTTTCCTAAGCACTGGTGTAGCAGGCAATACAAAAACAATTGCTTCGTCCTGCAAGACGGGAGTTTAACATGTGGGCAAGTGAACCGAGGGGGTGGCAGTGTAGCAGTCTATGAGCACTTAATTCTAGTGATGCTGCTGACAAAAAGAAAAAAA
>NW_005322881.1:0-1353 GCF_000412655.1 Myotis brandtii | reverse complement strand
TTTTTTTCTATGTTTAAAATTTTTCAAGTCCCATCTGTCACTAATTACACATTTATTTCATTATGCAGCACTATGAAAATAATTACTTGAAGATTTTTGTTGACAATTTAGAGTTTTGAGTAAATACTAATTATTTTTATTATAACTGTGTATAAAATTAAATAATTCATCACTAGACATTTCGGGGGCTTCAAATAATTTTATTAGAACCACATAAGATAGCAACTATGTAATTAGTGACACATCTGCCAAACTAATAGGTCCATGTTATAAAATTTGCAGATATTTTTTTCCTTTTTTCTTTCTCCTTTTGTAGAAGCAGAGATTAAAAACTCCATGTGCATATTTCAGCATTTTATAATGACATATCTGGTCTGTCCAGCCAGCTCGTCTGCTCAGTCACTCTATCAGAGTGGCAATTAATTAACTCTCACAACTACCATGGCCTTGAGTTTAAAAATGATGTATGTAGGTAACTGTGGTGATTTCTACTTTAAGTAAATTACTTTAGAAATTAAACTATCTTCCCCAAACTTCAACCAGAAGTTGCTGTGAGTTCCATTTGGAACTTGTGCTAATAATAATATTTTCTGGAATAATAACAACAGGTTTGGATTTAATTAAATATGTTGCTCACTGAAGCATCTGTTTTAAACATTAATGAATGGCAGCTCCTATGGGATATCCACATGGAAGTGTTTTCACTCTGTAACACTATCCTAAAGTATGTTTTGGAATTTTCAAATAATTAGTTGGTCTTTGTTTTGAGAGACTTACCCAGGATAAAAAAGCAATTTTTTCTTCAAATGATATTGATAGGTGGAAGCCATTTAGAGAGAGACAATCAATCATAAAAGCAGTCTCTAAAAGGCTGTTACACAACCTACAGTATTAAAAGTCAAGTTTTTCTTCATGTTCACACATAACTCTTATTATCATTCATGAGAGATATTCTCTTATCAAGGAAAGAACACATCCCTTCCCAATTAGGCAAAGCTGTTTTGGGCAGAAGGCCATTAAAAATAGTACACATAGTGCTCCAAAGACTACAATGAATTTTGCAAGAATTGGAAGCCACCTTTGAAATAACTATTATTAAATAGGTTTGATTGGAAACATTATGTAAATAGGATATTTCTAAGTTCACAGCCGTTCACTATTCAAAGGAAATCATAAGACTTGTTTGTAAAATATCACTATTATTATAGACTTTATTAAAAATAAATTGCTAAATTTAAGTTCCACAAAGACAGTGATTTGGTGTTTCTTATAAATCAATGTATCCTTCCCACATAGACCAGTGCCAGGCATAGTAAGTGCATACAGGTATTTGTTGAATGAGTGATTGAATAA
>NW_005322880.1:0-1353 GCF_000412655.1 Myotis brandtii | reverse complement strand
ATCTGTTCTGAAATTTTAGCACACATCATAATCACTCAGCAGTGGCCCCTAGGATTCTCATTTCTAACAAGTGTCCAGGTTATGCTAATTCCTCTGACCAAGGGAACACTTTAAGAACCTCTAGTTTAGGGACATACAAGTTGCTAATTTTATTTCTGGGTTACAATTGATTACAGAATGCAAAGAAAGTTTATAATTAGTAAAGCAAGATGCCCAATTTTGGTGTATAAAGTTAAAGTCCTATGAGTAAAAGGGTAATTGAATATAGGCCTGAAGGGCCTGTTGAGAAAGGATTTATCAAAATGGAGCCTGCAGCTCATATGTCTGTCTAATGGAGTGTCTGCTTAGAACTCTAAGGATGAGAGCACTGTTGATATTGGCATAAGAACAAGCTGCTTCTAAGAGCAACAATTAAAGCAACAATCAGTGCCTTAATTGTAGTAACATATCAACAACACACCCTAAATGGAGATTGGAGCAGCAAAGCAACACCATGTGACATATGCTAAGAGTACCATGTAAGCAGAGACCAAAGAAGAGTCTTTGAAGTGTATCACTTTGAAGAGATACTGCAAATGATCATGAATTGGTACAGAGCCCAAGGGTGTCCAGCTGAAATGGACAGGGGGTGTTAAAGTCCACCTCCAATTCTTGTACCTTGATACATGACATTGAGGTGGGGTTGCAATTTTATTGGAACAAAATAATCATTTACCCAGGCAGTGCATCTTTTTCTAATTTATATTCCTACTTTAGTAGTTTATTTTTTCATTCAAATCCTTTACATCAAAGGATTTGTTAGTTCCTGAAATATGAAAAAAGAGCAACCACAACCATAGTGCTTGTACTGTAGTTGTTGGCTTTGTGACTTTAAGTAAGTGGTCTAATTCCTCTGGGTTACAATTGCCTAAAACATAAGTTGATATAGTTGGAATAGTTCATCTCAAACACTCTTTCATCTCTGAAGTCTCATAATCTTATGTTGTAGAATAAAGGAAGAAAGTATGTGAGTAGAAAAAAATCATGAGCATTGAGGTTGGCAGATCCGGGTTGAAATCCACATCCAGTATACTCCTTTCCACATGGCTTTGAATGCACCATTTAATCTCTCTGAGTTTCAGCTAACTCCTTTGCAAAATAGAGACAATAATTCTTACATCATAAGAACAAGTGAAACTGAAGAACAATGAGTTCCAGGGTAAATGTTTTCTTAAAGTCATTGAAGCAAAAAATGTTTGCCATTATTTTTCTACCCTTGGTGAAATAAAGAATCATGTACAATGAAAATTCACACCCACCCCCAAATCAAATTCCCCCTTTACCAACCCTACAAGGTTAAAACCCAGAGCTATA
>NW_005322879.1:0-1353 GCF_000412655.1 Myotis brandtii | reverse complement strand
GTAAGGAACAATGGTAGCTTTCCTGAAAGATGACAAGAAAGAAACCTCAAGACACTTTTGGGGACCCCAAGGACTTGTGGACTTGACCCAAACCTACAGGTATTCCAGGGAGAGCCTGATGGCAACTGTGGCTTGTCTTCTCTGCCTGGAGGGGCTGACTGCTCACTAAAGCTCTATCTAAAGATCCCTTGTGAAAATTCCAGCAAGGCATGTTTGAAAGAGCCTGTGTGATCAATTTCATCAGTTGCTACCCTTGTTGTATTTATGCAAATAATCAGGCCAAACTAAAACTGGACTTAATACAGTCTCTGAAAATGAGGGTAATCTTAGGGAGAAAAATTATGTTTCAGTAAAAATCACCATGTCCAATTGTGGATATCGAACTCCAGTGCAGTTAACTGCCTTCAAAGTTTTATTTTTAAGGCTGTGTCTGTGTATGCCTCAACACCTAATAACATCACCAAAGATGTTCTAACTGCAGACAATCTATCAGATTAGCTCTGTGTGATTTTATTCCAGCAGAAGTCTTGCCTCTGGAAGTCTTCTCATCTGTTTTCTGATTTGCTATGTGCATTAACCCTTTTGTTTTGCCCTCTTCTATTTTCAAAGAATGTATGCCTGTGTCCTTGTTTACCCGATTGCTTACTCACACAATATAGGCCTCCCTTTAGAAACAATCTGCTTCACCATCTCCTGAACTATGAGACTCAACGGTTTGGACTTAGGATTGAGTCAATGAAGTATGGGTGATCTAGCAGCTGTGCTGAAACTGCTTTCCCTTTTCTGCCCAAACAGTTCACACAGGAAAGGCCCACAGTTTCTCATGGAGAAATCTTAAAATATTTCCTTTAGCTTAATTTGGGTTAAGTATGCAGGACAAAAGGTCTGCAGACAGGTGTGACTCATCTGCCTCCAGGAAAGCCACTCCTCCGACCTAACCCACGACACCGAAAGTTCATCTTTTCCCTTATGACAGGGGTTTTTACCTCTCACTAGATCTTTAGTTGTTATACGTCTCCTCATTTTTGAATTGTGCCTTTTAAACTTCTTGTCAAGTGTGTCATTTCTAGACTACAACAAGAATGCCAACTTGTCCAATGCGTCATCCTCCGGGACATCGCCTATGTCACCTACCAGGGACACCAGACTGACCTGAACTTTGCATAATCCCTCTTCCCTACATAAAGACGCCCCTTCCCTTCTGCTTCTCTTTCCTCGGCAAGACAAGGAGAACCTCTGAGCCTTGGAATAGGCAGAACTATGCCCCTCTGACAGCATGAGGCAGCTACAAGAAGATATAGAGACCTCCATCCATTTCTCCTTTGTAAGAATGCCAAGAGGTTCTTTTTTTTT
>NW_005322878.1:0-1353 GCF_000412655.1 Myotis brandtii | reverse complement strand
GGGCTCTGGCAAGTGGGCTGGGCTTGGGACCAAGTCGGCATGTGCGAGATGGCTGGGGCAGGCTGGCATTGGGCAGGGAGGCCAGGCCCCAGGCCACACAGGTACCCAGAACACCCCAGGTCCCCAAAAGCCAACTACTGTGGCCGCCAGACTTATTCCAGGCTCCTATGAGGGGTTGGATGAACAGAGGTGCCCTGGTGGGGCCTGGTGTGGAGCCGGCTACGTGAGGCCTGGAGACTTGAGCAGGGCCCAGAATGGTGGCTGAGGAGCAGCCAGGGGTGGACGACCAGGGGGCCAGGGGGACTGGGGTGGCTTCCTCCTCTCTGGCCATCTCTGAGGACCCCTGAACGTCCTTCAGCTCTCCGCCACCATCGTAGTGTGTCTTCAGGTAACCCCGCAAATGACCTCATCCTGCCTTCGTCCTGGTCCCCAGGTTCTTGGACTCCCCAGAACACAAGGGCTGGCAGGCCCAGGTGACCGAGCTCAAGGCTCTCTGGCAGGCCACCGAGGTGGAACGCAACCGGCTCACCGAGTTCGTCACCGTCCTGCAGAAACGGTAACCCCTGGGCTCGGGGACTCCCTTTCATGGGCCTACCTGGGTCGGGGGTGCACGGCCTGGCCAGGCCTCGTCTGTGACTGGGTCCACGTGACCGGGGAGTTCGGCTCCCACAGTGTTGGTCCGGGGCATTCCCTGACACAGCTCATGTCCCCACCCAGTGCCCACACCCTGGGGGCCCTGTCGTCACGCCGGTTTGCCCTGTCCTACGAGGCTGTTGCAGGCAGGTGGACTGAGGTGGGGGTCTCAGGGAGAGGCTCCCTGGAGTAGTGAAGTCAGTCAATCGACCACCAGTGGTTAAAGCCTATGGTGAGTATGGCACTCTCTCGGCACCATCGGAGGCTAGACTGGTGTCCGGAGTTACAAAGGGAAAGAGAGCCGCTGGGAGCTCGGAGCTGGGACTTCTCTGGGGAGGCGAGGGGAGCGGGTGGCCCGAGGCAGTGGACCAGGAGGCACGGTTTTCTCCAAGGGGTTGTTGACAGGTTTCCGTTCAGATAAATCAGTGCTCCTCACTCAAGTGACCCTTTGGCAAGAAACGCGGGTGCCCTGGCCAACACATGGCCTACCCACGTGACCTCCACAGTGAGAATATAAAGGACATCACCGAGTTTCCACCCTAACAGGCCGTATCACATGTCAGTGAGGGCGCTTTGGTGACAGGCAATAGAAACCGATTCCGGCTAAGCGGAGGGAAAGGCCGGCACTAGGAGGGTGCTGGCAGGCTCCAGGCACCGAGCAGGAGAGAAGCTCGAGAAGGTCCAGGAATCTTGGTAGCAGGGACCTTGGGTGGTCTCCCC
>NW_005322877.1:0-1353 GCF_000412655.1 Myotis brandtii | reverse complement strand
ACCTTCGCGTTCTTCCTTGTCCTCCCAGAAGGGGTCCAGGAATGTGACACCCCCCTGCGCAGAGAGGAGGCCTGGGGTGCTGGCTGGGACACTTGAGTCATCTTCTCCTGAAGGGCTGACACTGGGAAGGAATTCACAGGAGGGGAAAGCGACCAGGCTGCTCTCCGGGGACATGTCTGCTGGAAAGATGGCCAAGCTTGAACTAAGCGGACTTCTATCAATTTCTCTGTTCCCATATGAAGAAAACGAGCCGGACTTTTTGATCACTGTGATAATTTTGGCTGTGAGAGCCACTGGTGTCCTGTAGGAAGGGTAGTGAGACGGGGGAGCGTATTACCGTGCGCTCCAGGGCAAGCAGCGTGATGGACAGTGAAAACATGCGCCCTTCTTGATACGAGGGTTGGCTTGCAACCCGTATCGGCTGATGCTCCCCTGAGCCCAGAGGGGGTTGTCAATACTGTATCATTTGAAATTGCATGAAATTTCCCATATTGTATCTACTTTGATCCTCAAGGCAGCCCCGTTAGGTTAAATAGGGCAGTTTTTATTCCCATTTTTCAAATGTTAGCGGCATGTTCAGCGCCCCCTAGTGATGGCAAAAGCTTGATATTTTGTATTCACACCGCGGCTGGCCAGCACAGTTTCCACCCCACACCTCTGTCATTCCGCATACTTCCCTTTTGCTGTCAGTATAATTGAGACACGCAACAAGGTAGCACCCATAACCTCCAACTCTAACATGATAACCGCAGCTACTGCACAAATAAAACCCACTTGCATTAAACCGTCACTAAGATGAGATTTAACCCTCCCATCCCTCCCCTCCTGCCGGGTCCGGTGGAGGACCTAGAATAGCAGTGTTCTCGGATCTGGTTTCAGCACATGTGCTAAGATCCTCTAGGACTGTGTCACTGCCCGTGCAGTCCCGGAGCAGCAGCGTCACCTGAGAGCTGGTCCAGGAAGCAGCTCAGGCCGCTCCCAGCCCCAGGGAACCAGAGTCTGAGCTGGAACAGCCCCTGTGGTTCAGGGTTCAGGGTTCAGGGGCACAGGGGTTTGGGAAGTGCTGCGTCTCTACCGCAGGCTGGCGCTCAGCCTGGGCCTGTGCGGGGTATGAGCAAGGAGAGGGGAAGAGGAGACACCTGGCAGGACAGGCCCACCCATGTGCTCACTGTTCTCACAGCCTGAAGGAGAAGTCAGAGTGGAAATGGTCACAACTGTACGGGGAGAGTTTGCAAACACAGAGGAACTTGCCCAGAGAGGCCTGGAGACATCTGGTGCTGGGCCCCAAGGAAAGGACAGGGAGACTGATTTTTTAGAAAATATATTTCTTTATTGGTTTCAGAGAGGAAGGGA
>NW_005322876.1:0-1353 GCF_000412655.1 Myotis brandtii | reverse complement strand
ATTGATGTTTCTATCTCTATCTCCTTCTCTGAAATCAATAAAAATATTTAAAAAAGAAAGAAGAAACTGAGCAATTAGTTGTTTTTATATTTTTTGTATCCCATTATAGCTATTTTATTATTTTATGAAAATGGAATCATTCTATCATATCCACATCTAAGTGTGTAACTGCTGATTCAGGCTTTCCTTCCTCTTTGGTAGCACTCATGGAAACTAGCACAATATTTCTCCTGGTTGGTCTGGAGTCAGTTCTGTATGTAGTTATGGGGTTGACTCTCTTCTTTTGTATTGAAGTTTCCTCTACCCCTGGTGGTGTTAGGGATGTGACAAGGAAGCTTCCCCTATTCCTATCATCCCTGGTTTATTGTAAGAAGCCCAGGGCATTGGGGAAATGCCCTTGTTGAAGTGGAGGCTGGGTTTTCAGTTCTCTCTCCAAACTTAAGGGGCAAAGGAAGCCATGGATGAATCACTTAATTCCCCGGGCTTCAATGTTTTCCTCCGTAAATTGAGAGGACTGGCCTAAATCATCTCTCAAGTTCCTCTTAGCCCTGACATTCCCTAAAATGCAAGCATTTTTTCCTGAAGTTTATTGACAAGTAGTTGCCAAACACCAGAGGAGTGCTGATATGTTGTTAGCTAATATTATCTTTCATCTGTTTGCAGTATCTTGATGGAAAATAATTACTGGGAAAAGCTCTGTGTTCTGGTGTTTGCTCTGAGAAAAGGTTTAGAGAACACAGGAAGAAAGAAGCAGGAATTGGAGAGGGTGGGTACCTCCAATGGGAATAGGGATGGTGTCATTTTCTTATGATGCTGAAACTGATACAGAGAAACCAACGGAAGGCTGGTCTCAGTGCCTGGAAGACGAGTATTACATAAGTGCAATTTTACTTTCTGTGTTAATCTCTGCTGAGGTAATTGCCGTCATTCTATTTTCAGTGTGTTGTTGGCAATGCTGCATGGCCAACTGACAGTTGTTCAATAAAAATAGAGATCATACTCCAGAGGCAAGTGCAATATTCACACGTGGCCAATGTTCTGTTTCTTTGAGCCGCAGTACTCATTTCCTCAAGAGTTAGATTGGGAGAGATATTGCCAGTGAGCTTTACCCGGAATCAAGACTGAGTTCTGTTTACAGGTTGTTGGGTATGTCTGGCACACAGCTTGGTACACAAGGAGCCATGCAATAATTTCAGCAAGGGGAGATCTTTTCATAATGAAGGAAACTGAAACTCATAGTCTTCTCCTTGCTCATTACATACTCGCCCCTAAGTCATATTCACCTTTACCCTCCCTATGCACCACCAAACATCGCTCTAATTATCTGTACCACATTATCCAACCCCCACCCCA
>NW_005322875.1:0-1353 GCF_000412655.1 Myotis brandtii | reverse complement strand
AGGGGTCGTGACCCACAGGTTGAGAACTGCTGTCCTAAAGGTTTCTGAGCAGGGTGAGTGACAGGACTAAGGTGGGGAGATGAAATTGATATATGCTGTGTTTGGAGTGGACTAGCAAGGGGTAATGGGAAAGGGTCAGTACAACCTTGGAGGCATGGAGACCAGTTATGGGGCTTTGCCTGGAGAGGGTTTAAGATAGCAAATGCTGGGATCCAGGGTGGTAAGGAAGGCTGCACAAAAATAACTAAACTGGTCTAAACCAGAATGTATCCAATCATGTTGGAAAGAGTGACTCTTGGGCTTGGTGACTGGAGTTGATGGGAAACGTGGCATGAAGAAATGCCATGGCCAGAAATACTGGGCATCAGATTAAACATCTTGAAAGGAGAGGAAGGCTGCCTGGCCCCCAGGGTATGGGAAGTGGTAGTTGTGCAAGCAAGTGAAGGCCAATAGAGTAAAATCTAGAAATTATGAGGTTGAAGAACTATATCAACTGCCAAAGAGTCTTCTAAAGTGTGGAAGGTATTAAATACAGGAATAAAATAGTAATTATGAGCCAGGTGTGATACCATTCAAGAAAACTGAATTATAATGACTCGTTGTCATTATGTAATTATTTGTTCAATGCTCATCTTTCATCACCAGGCTCAACGTTCTGTGGGGACAAGGAGACATGAGTGGTTTCGTTAGTCTCATGCCTAGCCTAGTGTGCTCAGTTAAGTCTTTGTTGTATATGGTTGAATGAAAGTAGACCCTCAGGGAAAAATTATTACAGGGCTAAGAGCTGGGTAGAGTTTGGGAGACTGGGGAGAGACTTGAGAGAGGTGGAGTGAGCTCATGGGTGCTCTGAAAGTGTCCCAGTGGAATGAAGGAAGGGCAGCCTTTCCTCTTATCCCTGAAGATAATGGAAAAAATTGATGTTTCTATCCAAAGGCCATCTGGTGCCTTTGGAGAATATCAGCTCTTTGTAACCATGAATCTGACTAATAGGAGTCATCTAACCGGTGAATTCCAATGCACTGGTTCATTCTGGCCATTTTGCTCAGTAGATTCACCCAGCGCATAAACCAGGGCTGCCATGTATGATTGGGCCCTACTGCATGGATGGCAATCCTGCAGTGTGTAAACTATATAACTATATGCAGCTGCCCTGAGTGTGACTGTCAAGTGCATGGAAATGTAGGTAGAGGTGTCACCAGGAGGTGTCATCCAAGGGAAGACATGCCAATTGTACTTTAATTAATAAACACATCCTCCTCTGACTGCAGCAGCTGCCGATTCAGCATTTCCACAGATGGCTTATTGTGAGGGAGAAGGAGGCTTGTGGTGAGAGGGCTGGGTGAAGAGATTTGG
>NW_005322874.1:0-1353 GCF_000412655.1 Myotis brandtii | reverse complement strand
TTGCAGTGGGTTGATCTGACCATGAGTAGAAAAACAAGCAGTGAAGCAGCAAGCTATTTCTATTCACTTGGCACCTCAAAAACATTTTGAACAAGGGCCCTATTATCTTTTGGGTAACAGGTGGTAGCTGGGGTATTAAGCTGTTCTGGGCAGGATTTCAGATTCCCATTCTTTGTTGCTTTAGGCAGTACACTTCTATCATAAAGCGATCAATAATAATTAGGTGTCTGGAATGAAATACAGTGCAGCAGTATGCTTCCCACATCTGGAAGGAGAAACTCACTTAACTAGCCCTAAATCAATGACTTTTCTCTTTATTCCTGGGGGGCGTGTTAGGCAGCAGAGAACAGGATGGAAATGTGAATTGTGGCTCGGTGCACAATCACAAAACAATTAGCTATTATGACACACTTCTTACAGGTAATAGAAGCAAGCCCCAGAGCATTAAACCTTTATTTCCCACATAAACACTTTCATCACATTGCACTCTCTGTCACTGTAGGGCCATCTGTTTCACATTTAACGGAAAAGCCTGTCATATGAGGTGGTATATCGGCGAAAGGACAAAGTGAAGGCTATAATCAGGGCTTAACGTAGACTACTTTTCAGCTCTTGGTTTTATTAAATCATGTTATACTATGTTCCCATAAGAGGTGGGGTGGGGGGCAATAAATGAAGGAGTTATTTCTTTTGTGGCATAGATCTCAGTAGAGAAAAGTAATGCCTAAGTGCTGTTAGAATTTGATTTGAATTTTCCTGTGCAGATTGGGGTGGGAGATAAAGAAAATGGAATTTGCAACTTGTAGCATCAACTTTCCTCAAGGCACTCCGAACATGAGGAGCCTGATCCTTGCAAAACTACTTCCCATACGTTGCTTCTTGCTTGTCACTTCAAGAATGAGCTCCAAGAACAGTCATCCTATTTTCAAAATTCAGGCTCATTACTTCTGCAAAATTACTCTCCTCTAAAACTTGCTGCCAGCATTCACCACCGCCCCCCGCCCCCCCAAAAAAATACTCCAGATCTCAGTCTCACTACCTAGAGACCTGCAAGTGTTAGGAGCAGCCCTCTACACTCTGGTCTGACCTATTTGAACAAAAGACCAGGAAAAGACTTGTGGCTTCTACTGCCTTATAATCACCCTTTCTTACATTTACAGGAGTTAGTTTACTGGCCAACTGCATAATTTCATTATATGGTGGCTGAGTTTTTTATTCCCCTTTGGAGACTATTGCAACAGTACAGAGAGAAGCAGGGTTAGTAAGAATGTCTTCTTAATGTTTTTATTTTGGAAAATAGGACATATTGAGAAAATGCATCTAGCACAGGGGTGGGCAAACTTTTTGACTCGA
>NW_005322873.1:0-1353 GCF_000412655.1 Myotis brandtii | reverse complement strand
TTGCACACATCTGGACTGTCTGATCTTCAGTTTAGAGTCTACTAACTTCTGGTCTGCATATCTAAAGAGCTCTATCCCGCCCCTCCCCCTGCATTTGGTTACTCTGTTTTGTGGTTAAAAGCTCTATTATCTGTTGTCTATTATTAGCAAAGGGGACAAAGCCCTCCTTGATTAGCCTGACATACTACACTTTTACTTGAGATGCATTGTTTCATATCAAGGTGTTTGCACTGTTAAAAGTGAATATACTAGTATACATATGATACATTACTGTTGATTAGTATCTTAATGTAGTTTAGTTTATCGAGTTTGTTTGGTCACCTTTCATAACAGATGCATTTTATAGAAGGTAGAAGAGCAAATCTGATATAAAATGTTCACTACCACTTATAGAACTCGAAGCAGCTCAGGGCACTCTGCTGGACAGCCCTCTACCACCAAAGGCTCAAGTTCACAGGACTTGGTCCTGCACATGGGAGGGCTGGTGACCAATTCTGAAAAAAAAACAGTCATCATAGGTCTCCCTTTGAAATACATTTTTCATTTTATGTTGGTTGATAAGTCTCAATTCATTCCATTTTACTTTGAATAATGACATTCAAAGAGCCTCACAATTCTAAAATGAAACACATCTGAGGCTGCCTAGTTTGGGGATGAAACATGAAAAGGCTCCTGAAACTTTTGAAATGGAAAATGGAAAAAAATGTGCAGATCAAAATGCATTTCATGTTCATAATTTTCCAAAGATACAGACTTCCTGAAACTACTTTTCACAAGTTAGTTTTGGGTTTCAATTGTTGGTATAGGGTAACAGAATCAAACATTGCAGTGTTGATTGCAGGTTTCAGGCAAAAGCATGACTCTTTCCAAGTGGCTTTAAAGGCTGAAATTGTTTTTAAATAATTTAAGACAGATCTGTTGTCTTGTATTTTGTGTAAAAATGCATTTTATTATTTAATGATTGAAAGTTAGCACTCATTGATTTGTTTTTTAAACAACTCTAGACACAAAGGCAACTAATGATGCAAATAGGTAAAATAAAGTGGCATGCTAAAATTCTGACATTAACTTGTCTGGGCCATGATATCATGATGCCTAGATATGTGGTCAAAAACTATTATAGAGGTTTCTGCAATGGTGCTTTTGGACACATTAATATTTAAATGGGTGACCTTTGAGTAAAACAGGTGGACTGACTTAATGTGGGTAGGTCCCATCCAATCAGTTGAAGGCCTGATCTTCCCTGAGCAAGACTGAATTCTGCAAGCAGATGGCTTTCAGACTATAGCTGAGATTTTGGATTTTGGACTTGTCAGTCATCATAACTGCATGAGCCAATTCCTTAAAATAAAT
>NW_005322872.1:0-1353 GCF_000412655.1 Myotis brandtii | reverse complement strand
TATTTTCCTGGGTGTCTTATATGTGTTTTAGGATCCAAAAGTAAACAGTTTAACATTGGATAGACATATAAGATCAGTCCTGGACAAGCACTGAAAAAAAGTTTGTTAAACTGACAATCAAGAATGTCTTAAAAAATACAGTAAGTATGATATTTCACTACTTTCAGATATTTTTAAAAATCTACATGAGCTAATCACTGCATATTAGAAAGTATACTATTTAGGAGGAGGAAAGCTGGAGACATGTTATCTTTGTTTGAATCTTCACTGGGTACTAAATACCTGTGTGAGTTGTGTCTCAGTTTCCTCTTCTGTAAAATGGACAAAATAGTATCTATTTTATGAGGATATTATAAGAATTAAGTGAATTAATACAGGTAAATGACTTACAGAACTGCTGACACATAGTAAGCCCCGTATAAATGTTAACAATTATTATTTTAAATGCTATTATATTATTACTAATTTATATGTTTTTCATTATTACTATGATATCATTAATCAAGTGTCTTAAACATATAATTATATATTGGGAAATACATCAAGGAAAGCCACTTTCTAACATGCACCAATCATACATATGTCTATTATATTGGAGAAGGGGCGATTTTCATAGTTCCTATAAGAATATCAATGCTTTCCATTCCAAGATGTTGGAATACGGTTTTACATTGATTTAATAAAGTAGTACTGTTGTGAAAGCATTCACCCAATACTGCTGGATTAACTGGCAGGGAAGGTACAGAGGTGAATTAAATATGGAAGGCAAGATGTACTCTTGACCTCAAGTCTAGCTACATACCTCTAAAGATTTAATTTACATATATCTATAGAAGCATTGTTTAGGATACTTTTAAATCTAATATGCTTTGTGAAATTTTATTCTAAAAAAGAATTAGTTTAGTTTCCTGTGTTCACTTCCCCCAAAGTATTGCTTGCACTTAAAATTAAACATTCCTGATAAATTAACTTGAAACATTGCCCAATAATACAATCAATGGTTGTTTTATTTTCCCCAAAAAGTTTAAAATATAAAAAATTAAGTGTGCAATTGCCCTCGCCTAAAAAAAACAAAAACATAATAGTCTATATTTCAAATATGCCTACTTGAAGAGTACATTAGTTTACTTTATAACATAGCAATAAAATATAAAAATGAAAGTATTTCCATTGATACTGACTTTTTGATCATACATCATTTCTATCACTGGGTCTTAGACTACTTAAACAGCAACTATCCTACTCAACATTTTTTAACATATGATAATATCCTGTATATTTCTATAACTTAGAAATCTAGTGCATTGTATAAAAAATGTTGATAGCTTATAAATGTCTTTTTTAAAAAAAAAA
>NW_005322871.1:0-1353 GCF_000412655.1 Myotis brandtii | reverse complement strand
TTTTTTTCATCACAAATGGATCAAGAAATTAATACAGTTGACCCTTGAACAATGAGGGGATTGGGAGTGCTGACTCCCTTCCCATGCAGTTCAAAATCCATCGATTGACTCCCCCCAAATTTAATTACAATAGCCTACTGTTGACCAGAAGACTTACCAACAATATAAACAATCAATTAATACAAAATTTGTTTTGAGATCAAAACATGTTAGCTCCAATTTTATGTAGTTAACTATAGAAACAAGACCACTCTAAAAAAAATTAAAGGAAAGTTTTTAAATAGGAAAAATTATAATATACATAAAATCCTGGTAAATGCGTGATGATAAATCATATTTGCTGATAGTCATTTTTATTGTGAAACTTAATTTTGTTATGAAACTCTGACAATATAATCACATTATTTCACGTGGTTGAGGTAGAAACAGAGATCAAAATCCACCAATCAAGAACTGTTACATGTTCTTGGGCTCCCTGCTGTGGAGAACATAAAGGAAGCATTTGACCTGGACACTCTTCTCAGGGTGCATGAAGACTGACTAACAGGTAAATGAGTGAAAAGACAATACGTATTTGAGATATTTACAAAAGAGAGGTACCTTTTTCTTAGAATGTTCATGAACATACAGTCTGAGCTTGGCTGGAATTTAAATGGGAGGAAAACATACAGACTGAAGGGATTGGAAAGGACTTCTGGGGTTTGAAATATGAAGTAAAACTCTGAGAGGAGCTGTCACATACCAATGTTGTCTGCTCTAAAAGCAGACACAGAAGACATACATACAGATTTGTACCTGACACTGAAGATTTCTGATATTCTCAGAGGGGACCTTGATAAAGAGCTACACTGTTCTAGTAAAGCAACACAGATAGACATTTTTTGGTGAGGCACACCTCAAGGTGGACCCCAAACTCAGTACCTGGCTGTCCAATGCTTCCATAGGTCCCTGATGAAAGGGCCTGACCAAGAAGGAAGGGGTCTGCTATGGGAGCCTGGCAGGCATTTTGGCACCTTCAGAGGGTGGACATGCACACTACTGGAGAGAATGCCGAGCTGGATGACAAAATATTTGATTCTATCCCTGTCACTTTCTTACTGTATGAAGTTCAAGCTGGACCCCAAACTTCTCTAGTCCTCAAATCCTTTATTTACCATGTAGGGGTTAGTAACACCCCTTCTGTCTACATCATACAACCATGGTCAAAAGCAAATGAGATAATGTAGGCAAAACACTGTATAAACTGTAAAATGTGTATAAATTAAGCACTGATTATGTTCAAGCTAGTGATCAACACCTATGACACCGTGTCTCTGATTAATTGGCCGAATCATGGCTGTCAAAAGCCCTCTC
>NW_005322870.1:0-1352 GCF_000412655.1 Myotis brandtii | reverse complement strand
TGCCTGCTGGAACCAATCCATGCCTCTCCAAGAAATAAATATATACTCAATAAGCATTCATAGTTGCATAAGCCATCACAAAAAGTAGGAAAAGACATAGTCTGCCCTTGTAGGATGTAGACTATTGAGTTTTACATGGTAAAACACACAGAACAAGTAAAGTTCAATGTGCCTCCCCTAACAGGTGCATAATTAAGTGAGACACTGTAAGGTGCAAACTCTGAATGTGTCTGCATGTAGCAGCAGGGAGAAAAGGCATCACAGACGAGGAAAGAGTTTTAACCAAGCCATGAAGATAACAACTAAATTCCAAGAACTAATATTAGGATACATTTAGAGTTTTAACCTGCATTAAATCTGTTTAAAAATAAGATCGGTGTTAATTAATCGTGCTGACCACATATTTTGTGGCAAAACAGTTCCCTTCACCCCTCTCCAAATCCATACTTCCTTTCAACTTTATTCCAGAAACATATGAGATGGAATCTATGATAAAGAGACATAGCATTGTTAGCTCAATAATTCAATAATTCATGGAAGTTATGCTATAAAATATGTACATATTAGCAAGAGAAATGCGTGTCTCGCATTTTCAAAATATGGAACATAAAGGACCTGACTTGTGGGCAAGATGGCACTATGATTTCATACAGAACATTCACCTGCTCCCAAAACAATCTAGAAGTGTTAACTGCACTCACAAGCAATATAAGTAGAAGAGGGCTTACACTATTGAGGAGGTGAAACACACAAAAATTACAGCACAACACAGCAACAGCTGAAAAGCCAAAGCTCTAGATCTATTGGGCTTGGGCAAGATAATCATCCTCAAGGAGGTGGGAAGACCAAAGCCAAGCTACCTGGAGAGAAGAAGAGGCTATGGTCGCAGCTAGGGCCATAGCTGTAACACGGTGCTGCCTGGGAAGGCTGGAGAAAGCAGAGGCAGCCGCCTCAAACTCAGGAATCAGATCTACTGTGTCCCTAGAGAAGGACAGCTCTAAGTCATCAGTAACTCTGGTCTGACCTGTGTGCCCCTTGAGAAGAGTGGAAACTGTAGGAATGAGCAAAGCAAGAAAAAAAAATCAGACGCATAAACTCAACCAACCTCAGCGCACAAATTTAAATTTCAAAGCAGGTGAGAAAAACTAATGTCAGAAAAGATAGCTAACAAGTTGAACAAAGGGGAGAAAACTCTCCGGATTCTAAACAATAATGCATTCTTCTGTAAAAGATGACTTTAAAGTCCTATGATTTCAATCCTCAAAGAAATAAAGAAATGATTAATATCCAAATACCTAGAAAAATAATTATGTAACAAAAGCAAACAATTATGAGTCAAGAACAGAAGAAGA
>NW_005322869.1:0-1352 GCF_000412655.1 Myotis brandtii | reverse complement strand
ATTGTCTGGGAACGTAGCATGTACAAGGCATCCTGCAAAGACCCACACTCATTCCAGCTGCGTGAACGGGCTATTTCAGCTCAGTGTGTCCTGTCTGCTGGGTCCTCGACTACATAATCAGGAGACCTACCAGCAAAACAAATCCAGATAATAAAAGCGCGGGACAATCTAAAATTTGATGGAACAGAGTAAGGGCAGCGTCTGAGTGGAGGAGCTGAATGGCCAGAAATGTAACTTCTGCAGCAGCCCACAAACAGACGCAAGGCCCGTGGCCTCTGCTGGCGGTCAACGCTACCCTAGAGTTTCGGACTCATTAGGACATAAAACTGGCTGAGTATGTGCTTATCTACACCAACGTATTCAAGACAGAGTAGGTTCACACAGGAGAACAAGATAAAATAAGACTGAACGTAGCCAAAAAGGAAGACAGAATAACAGAAAACTGAAAGATAAGATAAAGCCAGATGTGAGGTTAGCGGACAACATCCCGGCTGTGTAGTTCTATGTATTTTTAAAGCAGGATACAAATCTGGCTCTAAATTATCTAGTTGTCAAAACAAAGAGAAAAACAAGACCAGTTACATAATTTGGAGTGTTTTTAAGATAAAAGACTTTGCTTAGAAAAGTGTAACTATTACTGGCACTGAGGATGGAGAGAAAATTCTCAAGTCCTCATACGAAGAACAACTGAACACCCAGGGAAAGTTTTATGACCGAGGTTCAACATTGACACGAGGACACAGAAAGCAGAGACTAGCCTGGGAGACCAGCCCTCAGTGTCTAACCCAGGCGGGCAAACCCACACGAGAACAACCTAACCATTAACTGCAGGCTTTGCTGTAAGCTAAGCCATCGACTCAGGCTTTGCGCTGACGTGAGAAGAAAACTGGGATGCAATGGCTGAGTCACAGATGGGACAGGCACATCAGTCACCAGGTTTAATGCTTCCGAAACGTAGCTCTCCACATGTCATTTTCCTCCAAATGGCCCCCTAGGGCCTCTGACACCTCCGGTGAACTCTAAAGGTGAGTGGTATACTTGTTCAAAGAGAGCCCCAAACATATTTTTGCAAACGTTTTCCCGTGAATCCTCTTACGTATCTTTGTTCAAGTCAAGCCTGGTGCCCCCACTGCTGCTTAGTTGCTTCTCACCAAAAAGACATGTTCCTTCTTCTTTCTCTACCCAAATCCCATGCATTACAAACTCTAAGATACAGCCTTCCGGTTCTCTTCAAGCTGAGGTCAGTGATCGCTCCTCTGACACTTATTTTATTTTTGTTAATCTTCACCAGGGCATATTTTTCCATTGATATTTGGAGAGAGTGGAAGGGAGAGGGAGAGACAGAGATAAAC
>NW_005322868.1:0-1352 GCF_000412655.1 Myotis brandtii | reverse complement strand
GGGAAGGGGGTGTGGGATGTGGGGGTGCCTGAGAGATGTGCTCTGAACGCCTGGACAACCTCACTCTCCCACTTCCCTTCCCGTGACTGACATATAACCATGCCCTGTATTTAGAGAGCGCCCTTTTCTGAGGAACTCGAATGGCTTTCTAGACATAATCTCATTCATTCTGCCAATAGCCTATGAGGCCGACCAGAAACAGGTATTCTTTGTCAATCCTGCCTACTCCGTTTCCAGAAGAGAAAACAGAGACCCAAAGAAATTAAGGTCAACATGAGTCGGTGAGACAGCTGGTAATAAACCCCGAGTCTCCGGACCCCCGTCCATCAAGCTGTCCATTCATCCCTTCCTGACAGCCTGAGCAAAAAGGGGATTTTTCTATTTCTACACACAAGGACTTAAGAGAAAGATTAGCCTTGTGAATTTGTTCTTCTTCACAGAGTAGAATAGGTAAGACGGCCTGAATAAAAGACAGAGAGAGAACTTGGGATTTAAAATAAGTGAGAAGCAAGGAGGAGATTGAAGGTGGGCAGAAAAGTGTGAGATGAGCTTCCAAAGCTCTGAATTGTTGAAATCTCAGTTGATTGTAACACCTGAAAGCAGAGGCCTGTGTTCTCCATGGGGCGTGAAACACAGTGAACCGTGGTCCGTGACTCATAGGCAAGGACTGGTGCCTCGTTTATTCTTCAGGGTTCATTGATTTTTGAAATATTCAAAACAAAGGCAGATGGCTGTGGTTTATGGTTCTGCTTTCTCAGATATGGCTGCTCAGATGCCTAGGTTCTTGGTTGGTAAATAAGGAACAGGGCATGGCATTGAATAGAATGATGATAATGGCTAACATTTATTGACCCCTTACTCAGAGACAGACATAACTACTCATGTGCTTTGTATTTAAGGCTTTCCAACAATATTATGAGATCATATCATTATCCCCATTTTACTTTTAAGAAAACTGAGGCTTAAGGACTACAGATAATGGGCCCAATATGCTTTGTTCAAAATTTCCTCTAATATTCCCAGAGTTGTTTACATGGTACTGCAGGAGAAGACTGACTAATTCATACAGGAAGGAGTTCCCTGATGGGCATTGGAATTTTCTGTTCCCAAGGAAGCGAGTGAACTGTCAGGATGAGTTAATAGTGGGAAGCATATGCCACTTTTTAAAATTCAGTGACAGCTTCCTGCCTGGAGTGCTTCAACTACCTTTCGAAAACAGTCCTTCTAATGATAATTTCAAGCATTTAGATAGGTTCTAACAGGCCTAGCCTAAGCTGGTTTTCCTTTAGTCTCATGGAAAATAAGCTTTTAGCCAAATGACACAAATAGTCTTTTAGAAAGAAATACGCAGT
>NW_005322867.1:0-1352 GCF_000412655.1 Myotis brandtii | reverse complement strand
TGAAATCAATAAAAATATATTTTAAAAAAGAATAATTATTCAATGATTTTTGACAGTTTAAAAATAGCTATAGGGTTACTCATTAAAGCATTGTTTGTAGCAGTATAAGATGAAAATATCCTAAACATTCAACAGTATGAATATAATTAATTATGGTGTGCCTGGTAAAATATTATCTACTTATTAAAAATAATTTGTTTTTAAATGTTAAAAGTCTCCTTTTTCAAAGAATATAGGAAATGCTCAAAATTTGATGTTTTTAAAAAATTACAGTAAAAACTATGTAGAACATTATTCTAATTTTCAAATTAATATAGTTATTTATATCTGCATAGGTCGAAGCCTGGGAGGAAAGCACATTACTGTTCACAGGGGCTCAGCCTGGGGTGTGTGTCACTTTTATTTTCTTCTTGACACCTGTTCACATTTTTCCGCATTGTTTTATAGTCAGAAGAAGACAGTCATGTTTGAGGTGGAACTGATTTTCTTTCCTCAGGCAAGGAGAGGAAATGGATTAGCATTTAGTTAGAAATGCAGAAAATAGTCAAGGCAGAACAGTTGAGACAACAAAAGCAATTAAGGAGGATTATAGTCACAGAGGAAGAAAAAATTTAAAAATTACTGAAAGAAGAAGTTGTGTTCCAAAAATTAAGTTTTGAGGGACTAGAACCATGAAAGAAATAAATTACATGATTTGATGTAAAGAATAATTGCTGAGGCTTCAATTAGTTATACAGCATTATTGATTTTATTGACTAGGGAATAGTAATAAAGAGAAATGGCTGCCACTTAATCCAGAAAGAAGAAGAATCTTGTCAAGTGATAAAATCAACTGCTGGCAGGATTTTAATGCTGGATATTTCTTGCACTTTTCCCCCTACTTACTATTTATCTATAATGTTTGTTCATTATTTGAAGTTATCTAATTAGGATGGTCTCTCATGAGTTTATGTTTTCCCTAAGAAGAGATTTTTGAAAAGATGTATTGACCTCTTAGCAAAATATTGTATGAAGCTTTTACACCAGGTCACTATCCAACTGTATAGAGACTTAGAGCCTGCGGGTGTGCTCTGTGGGAAGTGGCGCGGCAGACTGGTCTGAAGGCACATCAGTCTGCTAGAGTTCCCTCTGCAGAAGCCGGAGTCACAGGGTCAGGCCAAGGTCAACATTATGAATCAGAGGAGTTATTCATAGCAGAAATAAGTGCTGATGGGCAGGTAAGAAATCCAGCAACAAACCGTAACATCAGACAGCTTGGTGCTATTAATTTTACTGACTTCCTGCTCATGCTGCCAAATTCTCATTTCTCTTGAGTGGGAAGAAGCAGGAGATCTCTGTAAGTGGACACATTT
>NW_005322866.1:0-1352 GCF_000412655.1 Myotis brandtii | reverse complement strand
CACTAGTAGGTTAATGTTCCAACATGACTATGAAACCAAGGCCATGCATACACAATAACAGAAAACTGACACAGTGATAGCAAAATGTGTTCATTTTGTTCCAACCCACATCATATTCATTGCTAAACAAGTGCTCCACCTCTTTTGTGAAGGTTTATTTTTTTATAAACAGAGGGAAATTACTTCATGGAGGGATACACTGTGTAGGCCCACCATGTGCTATGTTTTGCCTGGAATACAATGATACACAATGCCCCTTGCAGTATGAATAAACAAATACACAGACTATAAACAGATATATTTTACATAGTGAAAAGAATTGCCCACTTTCTAACAAAATAGAAAACGTTTTTGAAGCTAAAGGATGAGTCTGTGCCATTGGTGGTGGTGTCTGAAAGGTGTCAAGGTGCTGACATGGGTAATGGTACAGGTGATGGTAACAGTGATGGAGGTTTCTAGAAGGAGGGCAGCTGAGCCAATCTGTGAATAATGAGTGGAGGCTTGACTGGTTGAGAATTGGAGAAATGGGAGGGATTTCAGATGGAGAAATCAACCTGCCATGTTTAAGTTCTTCTTTGAAAAAGTGTCCTGGTAGGTGTTCTAGCTCCCATTCCAACCACACTTCCACTCTGCATGTATTTGGTTTAGGAAGGATGAGCTATTTCAAAAACATGTTTAATCCTGTAATTTGTACATACAGCCATACTAGGCATTAGCATATACTTTTTATGTTGGCTATTTGCTTCCTCCTTACTAAATAAGCTACTTATTTATCCAGGGAAACCACCCACTAGTAATTGTATCCTTGGTATTTGAATATGGTCTGCACCATAGTAATTATACAATAAATGTTTCTTCAAGATTAGACATATTTATATGTATTTCATTTACATCTGAACACCTGTGGTGGCTAGTTTTATGCATCAATTTGGATTAAAGGAAAACCAGATAGTTGACAAAAGCCTTTTTTTCCGGGTGTTTTTGTGGACAAGATTAGCATTTACATCAGCAGGCTGAGCAAACAAGATCACCCTCCCTGATGTGAGTGGTCATCATCCAGTTCATCCAGGGCCTGAATAGAACAAAATGGAAGAGAATGAGAATTTGCTCTCTCTGCTTTAGTGGAGAAATCCATCTTATTCGCCCTCAGACATAGTGCTCCTGATTCTTAAGCTTTGGACTCAGATGAAGATTTACACTGTTAGCCCCCCAGTTCTCAGATCTTCCGACTCAGACTGAATTATACTGGCTTTTTGGCCCTCCATGTACTAGAACACAGGGCAGACTGTGAGACTTCTCAGCCTACATAGGTATAAGCCAATTTCTATAATCTCTCTCTCTCTCTCTCTCTC
>NW_005322865.1:0-1352 GCF_000412655.1 Myotis brandtii | reverse complement strand
TGGCTTATTTCACTCAGCATAATGCTTTCCAGGTCCAATCATGCTGTTGCAAAGGATAAAATGTCCTTCTTTTTTAGTCTAGTAGTATTCCATTGTGCGATGCACCACAGCTTTTTTTATCTACTCATCTATTGATGGACACTTGGTGCCTGAGGTGGGGGCAGTCTAGTGGGACTGAGCCCTTAATTTATGGGATCTGATACTATCTCCAGAACTTCTTGATGTGGGAAATCTACACACAAGGTATCAGCAGTGCTGTGTGAGAGTAAAGAAGAAGTAGTGAGTTTTACAGAGGCAACAAATAAAATAGACACATTTGGAAAATACATAATGGACTTTGGACTTATCTTCTAGAATCACATCATAAAAATCGTTTTTATCACTTTGTTTTTAGATTAGTATGGACATATACAAACAAAACTTGCTGTGATAAAATGAGTCTACTTACTTTTATAGATTTCTCAATTTAGGTACAAAGACTTAGAACTGCAATAGAGTTGTTTTCCTATTAAGTGGAACCAAATTCTGTTATTTATGGTGAGAAGTTAAGGCCCTTCAGAGTTAAATGAATTTTACATGGTTTTAAAGATAAATAGGAGCATAACTAGGCCCACTGCTAGCCAATATATCATCTTTAGAGGAACTTAAAAAAACCCATCTTTTTCCTTGGATTTATAGACAAAAGGATAAGCGAAGCTGAAATTCAGTGCCTCCTCCACACTTCAGGAGACATGCAGGGCTGAATTTTGTATCTTCATATGGGACACAACCTATGTAGCTATATGTATGTTCCTGCGCAGAAGATGATGAGAACCTAAATTTCTTGATTCTCATTCAAAATAGTACTATCATTTCTGCAACTTCACTTAAAAAACATCATTTACACAGAGGATAAAGGGTAATGGTTATAGATGTGTTAACAGAGAATTTTCTAAGCACTTTAATTTTTTAAAACATAATCATTCTAGCTCATACTAATTAATATATGCATTCATGTGGACATACAGTCTTACAAGTATTGGCACTCCAGGTACCATTGTAGATGCTGAATTAAATGCATGTGACTAATTCTTCTGAGAAACAAAGAACAACAAAAGAACTCTGAGCTCATGACAACTCTGCCCAAACCCTGTACGAAGAGATCTGACCACACATGAACGTGGCCTCTAGTAGCCTGGGGCCAAGTTCTTAGGACAACCCAGGACTTTTGAGTTTCTGTTTGAAAAAACACAAGTTGTCAAAAGAATTTAGTGCTTGTTGCAGTCAACATCTACTCAAGGACTCTTTACCTTCCTTTCTTAGCATTTGGTAAAAATATCTTACAATTGTGAATTTCCCTTTGAGATGTAGAT
>NW_005322864.1:0-1352 GCF_000412655.1 Myotis brandtii | reverse complement strand
CTCTTGTCAGGTTCTGGCAACCCCTCCCTCCTCTTGCCCTGTGAGCCACAGGTGGGTAGAGGATGCCCTTCTGCTCCCAGCTCCCAGGTGCTTATTACTCCTTCTTGGTTTCTCTTTACCGTTCCCACATACCGGCCCCTATGAGAGCATCATCACTGCCTGCCAGCACCCTGACCAGTGCAAGTATTAAGAATTGCCAGTTGCGGTATCTCTCTCCACATGCACATGTCATCCAATAGATCAAGAGAATTTTAAATTCCCAAACAGCATTTTTATTATAATAGGAACAAGCTTAATGGGATACAAATAGAAATCTCTTTGTGGACTAAAAGAAAGACAGTCTTATATTTAAATGAATATAAAATGGTTGAAAGCAAAATTCAAACATGATTCTAAATGAGAAATAATGAGGCATATCAAATCCAATTGAAAAAAGAGGACATCTATAGAGGCATAGATGAATTATGGGAGGCAAAAATTTAATTTTGGGCAATGCTTGGTATTATAAGGCTTTTTTTGTGAACAAAGTCATAGTCTACACCACACCCCAGGAAAGCAGTATAATTAATCGCTGTTTACATAGGAGCCAGCGAGATTCTGGAGGTGATGTAACTTCCTCAAGGCCACAAAGCTGAAGTTATGTATCAGAAGCTTCCCCACCAGGATTTGAGGCAGAATCTTACAGCACGCACGGCCTCCTTTCTGCGCACACTTGCTCTGAACACAGAATCTGCTGACAAATGATGTAAACCTGCTCTATCAATCTTAGATTAATCAACATTTTCTGGGAATTTAATACATGAGGATGATGTGAATTGCTAAATTAACTACATCGTAAACTTTAGGAAGGGATATCTATTCTCAATGTTTTATGCAGCAGAAGTTCAAGTCTCCAATATCTAAAAGGCAGAAGAAATTCTATGATGAAACAGAAAAGATACCTCGTTCAAATTTGATCTGAGAGGTTCACAGAATTTCTTTGTAAAAAGCTCCTAATGCTATTATTTTACACGTTAGATGAAAAATAAAAGCCTTAGATGGCTGATGGAGGCAAAATGCAGGGTTTTAATTTCAGGCTACAGCCCAGTACATGGAGAAAGAGCAAAGACAAGAGAGGGAAAGGTCTCTGGTGCCTCTGCTAAAATAAATTAGCTCTGAAGATGCAGTTTAATAAACAAAAATGGGAGGGTTTTGGTTTGTTTTTTTTTAAATGAAGTTATTTAACTAAGGAGAAAGTCCCACCAATAAATAGCAGAAAACTCCTGGTGGTAGATAGAACAATGCTCCCTCTCTGGCAAAGATGTCCTCACCCTCATCCTCTAAACCAGTGATGGCGAACCTATGACACGCGT
>NW_005322863.1:0-1352 GCF_000412655.1 Myotis brandtii | reverse complement strand
CCCCCAGCTTTCTTGGCCGGAGAAGACCTGTGTCTCTGAGCCTCGGGGAGGCGTACAGACCTCTCCTGCCTTCTCCCAGCAGCTCAGGGCTTTGCTGTTTCATGGACCAAGGACGGCCAGACCACGGATAGCTTTTTTCTGAATGCAGACCCAGGTCGGCTGAGAAATTTCTCTCAGACAGCAGTAGGTGGTTTGTCTCCATTGTGGCTTCTGTCTTTTCCTGGGTCTCCTTAATGTTTTAGGGGACACGGGAGAGGCTACATTTCGGGGGTCACCAGCTGGTTCGCCGAATTCAATGTAGAAACCCTCGGCTTACTGAAGCAGCTCTCGGAATCCCACTGCTTCTCAAAAGCCTGGTTCCTCGGAAGGCGGACCGATCCCTCTCGACCACTCAGTCCGAATGTCAGTCTCCGTTTGATCTAAGCTGCCCACCTCATTTCTCATGGCAAACACCCTGCCTGTGCGTCTTACTGTCCCCTTGCCACTGGGTGGGTAGCTCTCCGACGTGCTTCCCCCAGTGGGGGTCTGTCCTTTAAAGGTCAAAGCTGTCTGTTTGCCTCAGTCCTACATCATCTCGTTGGTCATTTCACCTCCAGCTATGATGTTACTAAACCTTCAGATGCTCCAGGCGGGGCATACAGGGCGGGAGAGGCCGGGGAAGCGCACAGGTGAGGAGCGTGGGTCTCTGGCCTGCTTAGCCCTCCACCCGCTGTCTTGGCAGTTTCTAGTGAACCATGTAATCTGTCTAGAAAGCAATGAGCTGCCTGGAGTAGGAAATCTCCAAAACTCCTTCCACCGTGAACACAAACTGCCTGCATGCGGACCGACAGCATGCTCATGCCTCGGTTTTCATGGATGATTCGCCTGTGTCCACAGGTGTACCTGGACACTAGGTGCTGAAAGGTCCTCTACACTGTCCTTCATCCCGGAAATTATTCTCACATTTGGGGAGAGGAGGGTGTCACAAGATGCCTGGGAGAGCTATGGCTGCTCGCCCTCCCAGGATGTAGGTACAGAACTCTGCATATAATTTTGGAGGCCTCCCTGGCCCCGGGGAGCGAGGGTAGGGTGGGGTTCTGAGCACAGAGCTGAAGCCCAGATCCTGCTCTAAGAGAAACCTTGTCATACAAACTCCAGGCTCCGCCAGCGTCTGGTCAGAGCAGAGCTTTGCCAAGTTCCCTGAAGGAGACGGGCCGGAAGCTCCCCAGACTTGCAGGGCCAACCGCGTCCAGGTATCGTCCTGTGGTTGCAGCTTTCTCTCAGGGGCGCTCGGTGGCTCTGAGATCGAGGATGCCAGGGTCTCCCAGTTTGAGGGGGTCGTCTAGGTCAGTACAGCGGGCGGAAGCTCCCTC
>NW_005322862.1:0-1352 GCF_000412655.1 Myotis brandtii | reverse complement strand
AGCCACCATAGGCAACCCCCAACACATACTACATATGGCATAGCCAATCAACCACCACGACCCTTTGCAGGGTACACTCAGCTTCTGCCTTGGGTGTGAGGTACCTCCCTAGAAGCACGACCCCTGTGGGCATCTCATATGTGCCCTCTCCCCTGCCCTGAAGCCTTCCTTGGAAATGCTGACTGCAGCTAATGACTTGTCGGTGGCAGACCTTAAGGATGGGATGAGCAGCTGAGACCCATTCATAAGGCCCAGTCTTCCAAAATAAACAGCTGCCGATTTTAACAGAAGACCATTCCAGGGATGAGGCCATGGAGGGGCAGCTGGCCAACAGTGAGGAGAGTGGGGGAATGTGAAGATTTAAAGTCACATTCCCCCCAAACTGGAAGATGTATTCTCCGAAGGTACGGAAGGTACCAAACCTGCCCAGTCTGGTCTCCCTGGCCTCCGATAGCCCTAGTCTACGTCCAGGAAAGAGCAGTGCAAATTGCAGGAGGTGGATGTGAAGGACAAATTGTCCTGCCTAAGGCTTTGGAATTCCCCCTTCCAGATCTCTCAGCCTGGTGACAATGACCTTGGCTCTCTGGCCACTCCAGGACTTTGGACATCTGATTACGCTGCTAACCAGGTGGCTGTGTTCCCGTGGTATCAGCAGGAGAAAAAGGTGACCTGCTTGCCACACCTTTGCCAAGCACCTAGTTTGGCTGGCCATGGGCGGGGTGAGAGAAGGGAGGATCCCAGGACACGTGAGCCAACACAGGCTATGCTACTGTGTCTCCAGAGGCACATGTCTTGCTCACCCACTGACACACACTAAGCTGGGCAGGGCAACCCTAAAATAGCTCAAGGTTGGCCAGGGTGAACCCAGCTCCCTGTAAAATAGTTGCACAACAGATCAGCTCCTACAGTTTCAAGGCTGATGGGGCGGGGGGAATGGGGTATTTAGTTGGTGGTAAATGAACCTGACCTAGTTCACCCATCCCCCAAAGAGGAGTTAAGACTCTCTAAAAAGACTTCCTTCTAACCTGGAAGTGAGGGGGCACATTCAAAAGAGTCTAGTTCTAGATCTATCACCACCAAATTGATTTGTGATCTAGAGAAAATCAAGTCCCTTCTCTAAGTCTGTTTTCCTTTCTGTAAAACAAACAAAAAGATGAGAGAGACTTAATATCCTTGTTTTGGGGAAGTCCTTAGGAAGCAAACTGCTGCTTGTCTGGTGGGGAGGGGAGTAAGACAATGTTTGCAGGACTAAGGAAGGGATGCTTGGGGAACAGAAAGAACTTGGAATGCGGAGAAGCTGAGTCTAAAGGCAGTGCAGTGAGTAGGTGCAAAAAGAATAAAGAGGAAAGGAG
>NW_005322861.1:0-1352 GCF_000412655.1 Myotis brandtii | reverse complement strand
AAAAAGATTATTTTCCTATTTAATGGTAGAATCTTTTTTTCAAGGCCATATTTTGCTTTTAGAATGCAACTTATTGTGTGTATTCATGACTCACTTTTTTCTCTAACCTTCTGGTGAATAAGAAAGTTAAAAATAATTTGAATAGTGGATTATAATGATTCTGGAATTACACTTAGTTTTATATAATGAAACTATATAGTGGAGCATCATTTGAGAACTATATGCACAGCCATTGGAATGTATATCCTCATATGGAAGAATAACATTTCCAATCTTATATCTTCATGTAAATTTTAAAATTCCTTTGGGGGTGATAGTACTTAGAATGGAATGAGGAATAAGAAATAAATTTTTAAAACATATAAACCAGAAATATTATTTACTATACGTAGGAAAACAGTTGTGCATAGGACAAAAGTATTTGTACATTGTCTCATTAAGTTCAGTACATTCCGCAAGTTATTCAAGACTAGAGGTCTCTGGCCATCGTGGTGGTTTCTCTGTCTGACACTATGTGCCAACACTCTTCTTTCTCCTTAAAGCTCTCTTTCCTGAAATAGGGTGGTTTTCTTCTTTCTTCTCCAGTCCTCCCTACTCCTGCTTGTGCCACTCCCTGTCACTTCTCAGGATCTCTGAGGTCCTCACATAGGAAAAAACATCAAAAAGCTTCCCAGCACAACCTTGTTCTGAAACTGCAAGAGCGAAGTGATGCTCATGTAGCAGTAGACACATCTGGACTATTCCAGACTAACCTCTTGGTGTATAAGACCAGGTCATATAACGCCAGAGAAGGCAGGGCCCCAACAACTCAGACATGCAGCCACTAATAGAAACCCAAGATATGCCCTTCCAAAGTGACTCTCAGCCATCATGATGATGACTCTGGATGTCAATATAAAAGTGTTCAATCCTGGCCAAATATTTCCCTAGGATTTCCCTGCTCCAACCCCTCTTCCTTGATACTTTCCTCTTGATCATAACTCAGTACACACATGCATGTACACATACACACACATATATACACACGTATACATCATCATACATAATCGTGAAACAATACTATAATTGATGAGTAACTACATGGGCTACACTCTGATATTTTATTTTTTTAAATGTTGATTAAATCCTTATACATTATTTTCATGACTCACTAAAATTTTTTTTAAATTAGATGACTGATAAAGAGCTTTCAATTTCCAAAGTTCTCTGATTCCCTTTATTCTTATAATGAAATGTTTACTTAATGAAAAAGTTTCTGTTCTCTGAATAAAAGCAATGTGGTGTGACAAAGTGCTCACAGCATTCCTGGTTTTGTCAATGTTCTATTGAAATGCTCCTTTTTTAGGAAGGTG
>NW_005322860.1:0-1352 GCF_000412655.1 Myotis brandtii | reverse complement strand
AGGTGTGTGCTGATAGGATCTTCTCAGACTTGTCCACCTGGGAGGGAGGGGCGGCACTTGTCCACTGGCTCCCACTCTGCCTCTTGGGTCGAGGCTGTCTCAGAGGCATGAGGGCTTTGCACTTCCAGGCTGCACATATGTCAGTATAAACAGGGCTGTCAAAGCAGCTGGGAAGGCAGCAATAGATGTGGCCAGCTGAGGTGTGTCTCTGGATGCATAAACCCATCGAAAGCCTTCACAGCATTACCCACCAGATCATAATTAGAATTAGAAATGAGGACACGAGGGTACCAGGTGAGCCTCAGAGGTTTTTGTGAAGAGAACCCAGACAATACCTCTCACAGACCCTTCATGCAGAGTGACGGGCCCACACACTGGGTCCTCAATAGTGTAGATCTCTTGTTACCATAGCAATAGAGAACTTTTGGGTGAGGACCCTAGGGCAAGGCTCTCAGATCCCAGCACCATAAGTTGCTATGTGACCTTGGACAAGTCAGCTAATGTCTTTGTGCCTGGATTTCCCCGTCATGAAAATGAGAGTAATAAGGCTCACCTCACAAGGTTGTGTTAAAAATTAAATTAGTTAATATATGTGAAGCAGTTAGAATAGTTTCAGGGATATATATTCATTACCTATAGATATTACCTAGCATTTATCATTCATTGATGTATTAGCAGATCAAATTACCTGAGGGAATATCAGTGATGTTTATCTTAGACCCACAAAGGGATCAGGAAAAGAGCAGGGTTTTCTACATGGTTAATGAAAGGATACAGGAACCGGAGGGGCAAGTGGGGATGCAGTTCTCCGAGAACTAAGTATATGACAGAACCAAACCCATAAGGAAAAGAGAGAGAGGGAATGAGGACCCGTCTTATTTTTTAACATAGAGCAAGAAAGTAATAATAAGTAGTTATTTGAAGAATTGTTTTGCATCTATTCTGTATTTGCTTTAAAAGTCACCTCTATTTTGTCATTTACTATTGCTCATACTAATAGCCAAACAACATTCCTCTGAGGAAAAGTTTGCTTTTGCAGGAAAACTGATGATGAGACATAGAAGAGCTTCCGTCTCACAATGGCTGAAGGAAAATGTGGAGCGAAGTATCATGCTGGGTAGGGTCCAGGAACCTCCTGAGGCTGGCTTTTCTGAAGAAACTACCATTTGCAACCATTTTATGTGACTCCTTTTGGGTTTACAGGGTTCTTACAATTGTGCCTCTCAGGGCCTTGCAACGCCAAGTATGGCTCCAGGGTGAGCAACTTCACCAAGCTCTCCGCTCTCCAGAAGGAAGGGTGCCCGGCCCCATCCAGGAGACAGGGGTGGGCAAACTTTTTGACTCGAGGGCCA
>NW_005322859.1:0-1352 GCF_000412655.1 Myotis brandtii | reverse complement strand
TTTTTTTCAGCACAACCTAAAAACTCTTAGATTGTGCCATTTGTTCTGCCTCTGGAGAGGAGCAGTGAGATCATTTACAGCTGACTGAAGAGAAGCAAAGCAGGCATCTAAAAGGAGTGCTCAATTGATGGGAATGGTAGTTTATGCATTAGGTGTGGGATGAAATTTATTTTCCTCTGCAGATTACTTTTAAGGAAGGTCAATTAACCCCTGTGTTGCAAACTATGTTCAACAAAACTATGAAAACATTGAATAAATAGAATTAATCTGAGCAGCAAGATTCTCCATCTAAGTAGTTTTACTAATAATGAAATCAATATTTGTCTATAGCCATAAAACAGTTGGGCTATTTGGAGCAGATACCTTGCTCATCTGACAGTTTTATTATTATTTCTTGTATTCCAGCCCTAATAATATCCCTGATGAAGAAGGCCAAAGAGTCAAGCTATATTTTAGAAACTAAAAATTTAAGGTGAAAATATATATTTTATAAAAACCCTCTTTTATTTGTTATGCAGGAGGAAGCATGAGGTGAATTGGCCAGGAATTTTTACTGAATAGACCATGGCTTCTGATCTTCAATATATCTCCTTGTCACCTCAACTTTGCTAGCACTAAGACTCTGTGTTTGAAAAAAATTAGATCTACAGGGAAATCAAGCTTCTAGACTTCACAGAAATGAAATGTTTAATACGTTGCTTTTCCCATATTCCCTATACATTTCTCTCTGAGAACATGTGAGACAAGTTTTAAAATTGCTGGAGATGTTTGGGTTATTATTATTATTATTATTTGGAGCCATGGAAGCAATAGAATACACTAGAATAAATTTGAAGAAATGGAAATATGGGTATTGTTGGGGTTGGTAGCCAGTAAATAGCACCCCTCTCTGTTTAATAATTACTTAGTAATTATTAGGAAAAATGCACAAGAATCAGACAAATATCAAAATAGTTTTTGTTGATGTTAGAGATGAATTTTAAAAGGTCAACTGAAAATATAACTATACTGAGGCTTCTTTATACATTTCTCTCAGAATTAAATAACTCACCAAGTCACAGTCAGAACCTGAGGCCTTCCTATCCCCATCCAGATCTCATCCCCCAAGGTTAGGAATTCTAAGAAGGATTGCCCAAAACCAGAGGCTAAAGCCTGAGGTCATGTGTTTGCAGATCCTTTTCCTAATCTTAATAGTCAAGCAAGTCATACCTTTCCTTTTAGAAAGAGTAAGTGAACTGGATATGTTGGTGGTGGCGAAAATGTTGTTACCAGCAGTTGTTACAGGCAATTGGACCTCAGTTCAGCAACCTCGGTTGGTACTTGAGTTTGGGCTAAGAAAGAATTCAGTCGAG
>NW_005322858.1:0-1352 GCF_000412655.1 Myotis brandtii | reverse complement strand
CCTTCCTCTCTGATATCAATAAAAGAATATTAAAATAAAAAAGAAACATGCAGAAAAATAGGAAATAATTTTGGGGCCATACTGGCCACTCAGACAAGCCCATCAAGGTTCAGATAGTTTTCTTTGCTCTCCTCCCCACAAACTCTCCATTCTTGCTCCCTGCTCTTACCTTGGAAAGAAGGGTTAAGTCTCATTTCACTTACATCATATTGGAGGCTCATTTCTCATGTTATTTTTTTTCTAAGACCCCTTAGAGGATCAGGATGTAATGAAGAGGTATTTAGGGTAATATAGTTCAGTAAATGTTAATAATTAAAACATGCTGTACCAGGTGGTGCTAGTCCATTACAAATGCTCTCCAAAAAATTTTATATTCCAGACAAAACTACTCAGTAGTCACACTTAAACATGGTATAATTTTCTCCTTTTCTTCAATGAAATAACCATAATCTACATTAATGAGAAATCCCATGCACAAATTTGCACGTTTTACTTTCACATATCTCAAAGCAAGGTGATCATACACAATTTTGAAAAACCTACTATGTAGTGGGGGCGGGGAAGAAAGATTTATGTTGATATATTTCAGTAAAGTGCCACAGAATAATAACTCTTTTTTGCAACCCTTTCTCAAGTATATGGGTAGCGTCTTTGATGATTTGTCAGTGGGAGTGTGTTTAGGTTTTGCATTTCTCCGCAAAGGAATGCTCCATTTATGTAGAGTTTCCACTTGTTCATTAAAGAAAACTATTGTTGACTATGTTTGAGACAATGCATGGTGCTGAAAATGCTAAGACAATAGTCACAGTCCCTGCCTAATGAATTTCACAATGTATTTGGAGAAGACAAATGAGTAAATAATTACAAAGTATTGCAAATAATTACAACGTGCAGGGATGAGGGCTGACATGGGATGCTAGAGTACAGATTAGGGACATCGAACCCATCTTGGAAGGAGCTCAGGAATGGCTTCCAGAGGGAGACAATAGCTGAGCTGAGTCTTGACAAATGAGCATGGCATGGTGAAAACTTGCAAGAAGGGGGAAAAGACATGAGCTTAAAAAGGAAACAGGGAATGAAAATTACGTATTTGAGGCTATCATGGAGCTAGACACTGAGGAGGGAATGAAGTCCAAGTGGAAAAGCGGAAGTACTCCAGACACATTGGGGACCTGTGATCAGCAGGCCGCTGGAACAACTGCCCAGGGACGGCAGAGCATGGAGAACACTGTGGGATGACGCCCAGCCTCCTTGTTGGGACCGTAGGTGCACTGAGATATCATTTACCAACACAGGGAACGTGTTTGGAGGAGAGAATAGTAGGTCATGGGTTGAAGTTGGAATTTATGAAG
>NW_005322857.1:0-1352 GCF_000412655.1 Myotis brandtii | reverse complement strand
GTGCTGACCTTACTTCCTTCCTCCTGGAGGAAGTGAGAGAATGGGGCCCGAGCTGAACAAGTGGCTGTTCAGGAAAGTATTTCTCCTTAGTCGTTATCATAACAAAGTTACAGCCAAGGGCATCCCAGAAGGAGGGGGCAGCCCTGACTTGCCCAGGGGAGAGGTGGAGGGCACCTGATAGCAGGGGGACTGCAGAGCGCCCGGAGCCGCTGGTGTTTGGACAGCGAGGCCTGATAACACCGCTGGGTGCGCCTCTGACCTCTGAAGGAGACTATAAAACCCAGGGGCGGATTTTCTCCTCTCAGTCTCTTCTGCAGGAGGGGGACCCCCAGAAGCAGGGGCGATGGCGGCGTTGCAGGAGAAGAAGTCGTGCAGCCAGAGGATGGAGGAATTCCAGCGCTACTGCTGGAACCCGGACACGGGGCAGATGCTGGGCCGGACCCTGTCCCGGTGGGGTATGTGTCCGGCCAGGCAGGGCAAGGCGGGGCAGATCTGAGAGGAGTGGCAGAGGCCCACCACCAGCAGCCTGGGGCTGGGGGGCCAGGCTCCCGGGACCCCGGCCCGCCCAGGCTTCTGGCCAGGCCTCACCTTCCTCACCAGGTGACCTCAGAGGCCCATTTCAGCTCTTATGCCCCCTGGCACCAGGCACCCACACGGTGGGAACATCTGAGGATTGACTGGCCCCAAAGTTTCAGGCTTAGATTGGAGAATAGCAGTTTATAGTTATTATTCCTAAACTTCATAATTTTTAAAAAGACTTTGAAGTCAAGGGGTATGGGGTTTCTTTGGAGCAATGAGCATGTTCTAGAACTAGAGGTGATGCTTGCACAGCGTTGTGTGTAGATGCACTGGGTTGAAGAGGTGGGGTTCCGAGTGGGTCTGACCACGAGGAGGAAGTGTGCAGCTGCGTCTGACGGGCCTCTCCCCGCAGTGTGGATCAGCCTCTACTACGTGGCCTTCTACGTGGTGATGACCGGACTCTTCGCCCTGTGCATCTACTCGCTGATGTGTACGCTCGACCCGTACACGCCCGACTACCAAGACCAGCTAAAGTCACCAGGTAACGCGGGGGTGGGGGGCGATGCTGGAGCCTGCACATCAGGACCCCACGCAGGTCAGGGCGATTCCCGGAGGTGCTCAGAGCATAAACCCTCAGGGAATGAAGCCCCCAGGGGCACCCAGCAGCGGCCTCTGTTCCTCCCACCAGCAGCCACGGGGCTTTGAGGGGTACACCCGCGTATGGACAGCCCCTCGGCTTCTTTTGATGAGGCGGAGGCCCCCAGATTATAAAGTCTGACTCTGGCTTTAGTTGTAATTATCAAAACAGTTTTGTTGACCGAGTCTTTATACCA
>NW_005322856.1:0-1352 GCF_000412655.1 Myotis brandtii | reverse complement strand
GGAATCTTAGAACAGGCTCCGCTGGGAAACCATTGAGTCAATGACGCATTTGTGTGCCAATGACTTGGTCTTGTAAGGTTTGCTACAGCTTCCAAGCTGACCTGGACCCTTCTCTCCTCTCCTCACCCTCCCCGCCCCCCGCACCAAGAACTCCAGTCCTAGCCCAAAGAATTGGCCCCTGTTCCCTAAAGAAGAGCGTGCAGAGCCTGCCACCTTGTGGCTGCCTCTGGTCCTGCAGCTGCCTTCCAGCCGGCCCACACACTCAGTGGAGAGGCTCTGGGATGCTGGGAAATACTAGTAAGCAGCCTGGGCTCTGATTTCCTTTCCTGCCTGTTTGGCCCACCGCCCTGAACCTGAGGAGGCAGGCCCAGGGGAGAAGCCCCGCTGCTGGGAGAGACGGGAGAGGCTGAAGGCTGAGGCAGAGGACGGAGGACGGGGCTGCACTCATGGGCGGGACCGCAGGTTGTCAGGCCTGTGGAGTTCCTTGGACTCGGTGCAGACGTGGCAAAGCTGGTGCACCTGTCTCGAACCCTGGCCTGCCTCGGCCTGAGTGGTCCCTGTAAAAGGAGGCTTCTGACCAGGAGACTCTTCAGGCCTCTTCCAGCTCTGACGTGTGTGTAGGCAGGACCCTCCCAAGGCCAGAGAGAGAGGACCCCATCCTGACCCTGGCATGGGGACGGCTTTGGCCTCTGGCCCTTTACCTCCCAGGGGGTGCTCCTGGGATCTGCTATTTGCAACCAAGAATCCAAGGCCAGGCCAATATACCAGGCAGCCTAGTAAAATGGGCAAAATTGCGTGTGCGTGAGCTGTTGGATCTGACGCCTCACTCAGGAAGCACAGCGCTGGTCAGCTGGGGCCTCCTAAGGGCAGTTGGTGTGGCCAGGGAAACGCCACGCGTCTCCAGTGTGCTCCCCCAGAACACCAGAGGGGGGCCCAGTTAATAAAGCATCGTGGCCGAGAGCATGGATTCCGGAGGCTTTGAGAGTCATGATTGGGTCCAGATTCGGCCACTGACCAGCTGGGTAACTTTTAGAATTTTTTAAACTTCTCTAAGCCTCAGTTTTCTCGTGTATATAATGGGGATAATGAGGCTATTGCAGAGCACATTGCCGGGACCTAGTGTGCAGACCATGTCTATGAATGACATTTGTGATCTTTATTATTTTTGTTCAACTTGCATATCCAGTACATGCAATGCTCCAATATGAAAATTAATGTATAAGCCATCGTTATGGACTGAATGTTTGTGTCCCCCAGAAATTCATATGTTGAAACTCTAACCTCAATGTGATGGTATTTGGAGATGGGCGGTGATCTTTGGGAGGTGATTAGATCATGAGGGTGGAGCCCTC
>NW_005322855.1:0-1351 GCF_000412655.1 Myotis brandtii | reverse complement strand
GGGAAAAGCTACTTCCTTTTTTGAGGTAAGAAGACAAAGAGAGGCCAAATAAGTTGGCCATCACCACTAGGGTCATTTCTTGCCTCCTTTCCCCTGCAGGGTCCACGGAATAATGTGGGATAAGAACATAGACTCTGGATTTGGACTGCCATATGGAATCCCAGTTCTGCCAACTACCAGCTGTGTGGCCTTTAGCAAGTTACTTAACCTCTCTGAGCCACAGTTCCTTCATCTGTAAAATGAGTGTGATGATAGCAATTGTACCTGCCTCATAGGTTCGTCGTGAGAACAAAATGTGTTCATATGTGTAGAATAATGCCCAACACATTGTAAGAACTATGGAAATGTCAGCTGTCATGTTCAGCATTGCTGTCAGCGGCATCCCCGAGCCCTCTCGTGGATCTCCAATGAGTGAGATAGTTGGCCCTACAAACCAGCAGGATAAGGCAGGTCCCGGTGTCACCTTCCAGTTGTAATGACCCCAGGAGGCACCAGGAAGCCAGGGCTGCCCCCAGTTTACGCCCAGGAGCATCTCTCTGTGCCAGTGGTCCTCCAAATTCGGTTCCCAAACCAGCTGCATCAGCACCACCAGGGAACTGCATAGAAAACCCACTTCCACTGAATCAGAAACTCTGGGGTTAGCCCCGACCTGTGCTCCCACAGCCTGCCAGGTGGTGCCAATGCACTCGAGTTTGAGAACCCCTTTTCTTGCAAACAGGAACCCAGGACCTCAGCCTGATGTGTAGGCCACAATAACCCAGGGGACTCGTGCCAGTTCCTATCTATTGGATGTTCCCCACATTTTTCAAGAAGGGACAGGTCACCTCAGGTCACAACATCGCAACACCGGTCCACAGCCTGCACTCTGGACCACTGCCCTTCACCACCTCACATGAAACTGCCTCCCACTCCCACTTCCAGGAAGGCCTCGAGCACCACCCCTGCGGGCCAGCCTGGGAAGGGCATTCACTGCCCCAGGAGGGGACCATGGCCGCCTCCGCATGTCAGAGGCAGGAAGAGGAGGGCACTTAGAAACGCTACTCACAGGAATGACATAGGGTCTCCCAGTCCTGCTGGAGTCCTTGAAGCCACCAGGATGTCCCATCGCTGTCAACTGGGGCCTCTTGAAATCAAGTCCCTGAACCCCTTGACCTTCTTCATGGCCTTCATCCCAATCAGCCACTCTTCCCTCTTATCCTTCTCTTCTCCTCCCGTTTCTAATCCTGTCCACTGCAGATCGGATTCCCTACGTCAATACCCAGCCTCCATCTCCTTTCCTCGTCCCACCTCTCCTATTAAAATCCACTTTGGACGTTGGACTCCTTGACCACAACGCAAACGTCCCTCTCCC
>NW_005322854.1:0-1351 GCF_000412655.1 Myotis brandtii | reverse complement strand
ATTTTTTATACATAAGCATTTCAAGGTCATTCCACTTTCCAAAAGTAAGAAAGAATATTTAGAAAGTCAATGTAGTTATTTTCATTGGTGCTTTATAGCAGTAAAATTTACAAATCTAACCCATAACATTTTATTAATAGATGTATATACCAAGATAGGGCTATAACACTATATATCATTATATCAAAATGTATTTTGCTTCAGTTTTATTGAAAGCAATCAATAGAAACACAAAAGGCACTCTGTTGTTCTGTTGAAATGAGAATCCTTTAAAAAGAATATTAGATACATTAATTAATAAAATAATGAAAGTGTAGCTGCCAACACTATAAACAAAATTGTGACAGAAGAGAGTTCTCACTGATCTATAATTAAGAAATATTTATGCATAACCCATGGACACAGACAACAGAGTAGTGATGGCCAGAGGGAAGGTGGGGCAGGGGCTGGTTTGGGGTGGGCAAAGGGAGCAAAATGGGGACATCTATAATAGTATCACAATAAAAGTAAACCAAAAAAACTTTTCTCTCCTTAACAAAGCAGATTTGGCTTTGAACTTTTACTTTCAGCTCATTGTTCCAAACAAAAGTGTTAAAAGTTTATTATGCAACATTCCTGTTTCTCTGTTAACAATTGTATATTTAAATTATGCACTTCTTAACACTAAAAATTATGAAGTTTTTCATGTCTTTTCTGAGTTGCATGGGATGCTCCTGGAGGCTTTTGTCTCTTTTTAAGCTATGTATTGCTCTCCGCTTCCTCTCAGGAGGCAGGAAGGTATAAGACTATCTCCATCAACTGGATTGCTTCTGAGTTTTTCCACTTTTGGAAACTCCCAAGTCCCACTAAGAAGCCTGCCTTGGGTAAGTTAGATGTACCTGCGGGCATCGACTTCCTCAGAGACCTCTCAGGCAGAAGCTCAGGGTCTTGGGTCAGAACCAGCCCCAGGGCAGGCACAGGGCTGGAAGGAGGGGGTGGGCACCCAAAGCCTGGGACCTAGATGAGCTGTGAGAAGAATTAGAATGAGCTGCCCTTGACAACTGACTGGAACCTACATGCTCCTGCATGTACCTCTGCAATGTTCAAAAACAAATCAGTCCATAGTTTGTTAGTGATAAGGACAAAATACTTGGTGCTTCAAGAATGATTGCCAGTTCATTACTCTTTCTCTCAAGGTGTAATGGAAATAAATGAGAAATGGAAAAGAAGAGAGAGGAGAGCACAGAAAGAAAGGACATATGTGGACTGGGTGTTTTATGTCCTTATCTCTCACTAATTGTCCTCCTAATTGTCCTAGGTTGTCATTATTTTTTAATATATATTGATTTTAGAAAGGAAGGGAGAAGGAGAG
>NW_005322853.1:0-1351 GCF_000412655.1 Myotis brandtii | reverse complement strand
CCTCCTCCTCCTCCTCCTCCTCCCTCTCTCCCTCTCTCTCCCTCACCTTGCTATTAATAGGGGCTCAAAAGTAATTATGGCAACTCTCTAAGATACACATTTGCGTTTTTCTCCGAGTACTTCCCTGCGTCTAATAGACTATTATAAGCAGAATACGTTGAGGGCACTTTAACAAAAGATTTCTAAATCACCACACAGGCTCTAATGGAACACAAACATCATTGTCCACTGCTTCCCAACCCGAACTGCCAGAAGTGCGGCATAGGTCCCAGCATCATCTCCTCACCTCATTACCGCCTAATTGAATTAAAGCTAAATGTGTGTTTATGCTGTATAAGTGGGAATTGCAGGTAAGGGACAGGAACACTCTCATTACTGGCCATCTGTTTACGAAGATTCAGCAACCACGCGATTCCCAGGAATGCTGCGTGGACGCACCCACCGGGCACTTCGTGCTGAAGGCTGGCCCTTGTTAGAGAGATGCGGCTCGGAGACTGAGAGCTCACGGCCTGGTTAGTAGCAGACCTGAGCCCCGTGTCATCAGCCACCTTCCCGGACATTTCTTTTCCTTTCTAGAACCATCGCTTCCCCAGTGTCCCAACAGATGCCTGTCCACTGGGCGGGTTCAGTGAATGACTGACAGGTGAGTGAGCAGCCAGCATCCTGAACACAGGGCCCTGGGACGGAGGAGGGGGGACCATTTCCGAGGGCTTGAGGAGCACAGGGTCTCCACGCAGACCCTGGGGGGTAGGAAACGTGACCTGGCGGAGGGAAGGTGGGCGGGCTCAGCAGGCGACAGGAATGAAAGAAATCAAGACACCGGGGGCTGGGGAAAGGCGGCCGGCGAGGTGCGGACAGACCCACAGGCCGGTTCCAGCAGAACACGCATCTGATGGGGGAGGGTGAGTCTGGAGGGGGGTCGGGACAGGAGAGAGTCCAGGTAACCGAAGGAAAAGCCAGGCTACCAGGGCTTCTGGAACGCTCCCCCGGCACCCCTCCCTCCCAGCGAGGGCAGCTGGCTGGAGGGACACGGGGTGCGGCCCTGCATCTCGCTGTCATGATTTATCGACGCGGGCTCCCAGCAGGTGAGGACGCAGGGTGTCCATGGCACCTGCTCGGGAATTAATGTTGCGGAGCTAAACAGCACATCTGTCTGTCTCTGCCCGGTAACCGCGGCTCACACCCAAACGGGCTTTTTATTTTCAACATCTGGACAGCCTTATGGCGGGCGAGGATGAGGTGCTGCGCAGGAACCGGCGCGGCCATAAAGTCCGCAGAGACGCAGAGCTCGCCGTGGACATTAACTCCTCTGCCCAGAAGCCTCCGCCCGGCACAGGCATTTAGCACGTGA
>NW_005322852.1:0-1351 GCF_000412655.1 Myotis brandtii | reverse complement strand
TTTCCTGGGTGTAGAATGAAAGATACAAAATGCCAGGTGCTTTCCTCTGATGAGTGGGAGGGAAGAGAAAGATAAAGGGTGGAGGGAGGCAGTGAGTTCAGGGGCTGCAAAGGCAAGACAGAGTGCATTTAGTTATTGCCATTGAACAGGACTTCCTGGGCACACAGTGAGTTGCAATTTGAAATGCAGCGAGGAGGAGGCAGATTCCTGGTTCACGGGATGCTGCAACAAAAGTCCTACATGTCTGTATATTTCCAGAGATTACTTAATAAGAATATTATAGACAACGGCTTTTTGTTTGTTTTTTGAAAAAAAAAAAAAAAAAGGAAGTGTTCTGTAATCCCCATCTCCATGGCTGCACTGGGCGGGGTCTGTCTCACACTCAGGCTGCAATATCCTAGCTGTTTAGCCTTAACTCAGTCCCCCTCAACCACAACCTGATAGTTTTTTCTTATCAAGAAAACAGAACAGCGAAATGAGTTTTCCCATTTTTGGACTCAGCACATTAGCTACAAATCAAATTTGTAGATATGAATTCCAGTTGATATGAAAAATGTACCATAAACAGTCTGGGGCAAATTCTGCCAGGATTTTAAGAAGTTAATAGGATATGTTTAACTCTAGTGGAATGTAAGAACACCCACTGCCTCCACACCCTTGTCCTTAATCTGTTTACAGTTACACAGAATAAACCCCTTTCACTCCTAGCTAGTGAGGCAAGTGGACTTCCTTTACAGCCGGAGCCAAAAGGGTCTTCGGGAAAGTTTTGTGCGACCAACTTGAGCTGCCAGGACACAGGAATGGGTATTAGGATGGGCCGAGTTTGAAGAATAAAATGAGTGATACTGAGCTCCAGGTTATTGGTCCAAATCTGTCCAATTCAGTTCCAGGGCCCATCTCCTGGAGTTTCCATCAGTTAAATCATTTCCAAAGCAAACTGTTAGGACAACTTACTGGTAGATCTAACTCCAAACTGTATCAGTTTAATTTGGGGGATCCTTTTTTTTAATACCATCATAGTCATCTATAACAACTTTGCATTGTTTTGACAGTTTTACTTTCTCACTCATATCTCTTTTAATTGTCCAGCAAGCCTTTCCTAATTAGAAAAGAGCCAGAAAACTCATCCAAGCATCTCTGTTAGAATGGTATGAGTATTATTCAATTTTTAAGCCAGTAAATAAAAATTCTGCAATATTGTTTCATCTGATTTTAGAATTACACTCTCTATGCGTGCTACAGAGTTAGGGACAACATATAACTATGTTTTAGCTAAAGCCATATATATAGGGTGTACCCAAAAGTGTATACACTCATTTTGAATAATTATAAAGGCAGTGTTTATTAAAAT
>NW_005322851.1:0-1351 GCF_000412655.1 Myotis brandtii | reverse complement strand
GCAGCCCAGAGGGTGGCAGCCTCAGTGAGGCAGGGATGGAAAGTCCACGCAGAGGCCAGAGCACCAAGTGGCAAATGCCAGGGGCAGATAATGGATTCCAGAGAGGTGGGGAGGTAGAGAAGAGGGATGACGCCTGACTGAGCCAAGGCTCCAAGGCTCTGAGGCTCAGAGCCCCCCAGCCCATGCTCCAGCATTGCATTGGTCTTCACTTACAAAATGAAGTGCAAAGATAAAATGATTATGAATTTCAAGACTGCAACTGTAAAGCATTTAACCCCAAGCAAGGGATGCTCCTGAGTGTGGAGCCCTGTGCAGCTGCTTGGGTCACACACCCTGAAGCCTGCCGACCCTGACTGTTATGTTTTCCCTGGCGCAGGAGCTGAATGCCTGGCCATGGTCCACTTGTTTCTAAATTCTCCTAAACTGTAGTAATTCTTTCCCTCATGTCCTCATCCATTGCCCCTTTGTACTATTTGCCTTGATTCCTTTCAATGGTTTAAACAAAAATCTGAAATACCTATAAAATTTTAAAAACTTTTAAAATCATTTTATGTGCTTTCTTGGATGTTAATGTCAAAAAACACAGGACTTTTTCTTTTCAAAAGTAGTTATCGCTATCATTATTATTATAAAATCATATACTTACATAGTACAATACATTGCAAGACATACAGAAAGATAGAAAAGCATACATCTTTCAAAATTCCCATCCCTAGATCACTTCCAAGGGTAGAATTAGTTCCTTTTTGTTCCACTGGTGGTTATTAGTGTAGCTTTAAGTAAAATACTCATACCTTTAAGTTGCTTTGTCAACAATAACACGAGTCTCAACTCCCTTTAAGCATTCCAGCCAGGACTACAAATTTTCATTTTGGACTAGGACCTGCAAATTATGTAGCTATTCCTAAAAGTCAACTTCATGAGAGACAAAGGCCAAGACATCCTTGGGTACTATCCTGCTGTTGGAGTCATGATTCTGTCTCCCTATTGTCAGAAGACATGAAATGTCAGGAATTCTTGTTGATCTTCATATTAGTACCTCTGGCACGACCAAAGCCACTTCTCAAGATTAGTACTTCCTTCTCATTCTCAGTAATATTTTCTTCTCTTAGAATAGTGCCTGGTATTGCTGCAGGCTTCAAAAGTTGCCCACTTACTTTGTTGCCAATTCCAATTCCAAATCAGCTAGTAGATTTGTTCCTACTCAACTAGCTTTTTGACACTTTCTTTTCATGCATTTTGCCTTCTGCTACTTTCTGTCTCACAGTTCCATTACTTTATTCTTTTAAAAAAATATATATATTTTCTTGATTTCAGAGATAGAAACATCAGTGATGAGAGAGAATCATTG
>NW_005322850.1:0-1351 GCF_000412655.1 Myotis brandtii | reverse complement strand
TGTGCAGCCAAGGTTGAGAACCACTGGCCTAGAGGAAAAAAGAAAAATTGACAGATGGTAACTATCTAATAAGTATTTATTGAGTTTAAGACTGGCTGTAGGTTGGAATTCCACATTTGAAAACTTTTGAGGGTAATTGTCCTGGCAAATCCCTTTCCTCCATGTAATTTCACACAGTGGCTCCAATCTCTGCTTTAGGATGTATCCAAGAGATGAGGACAGTGATTTCATTTTTTAATTAAAAAACAACACCCACCATGTTAAATAGCTTTAATTATCATCCCTGGGATGTGTCCATGGACTGAATGGCCCAGGAAGACTCAATTACTACCACTCCCTTAAGGCAGTCCTTCTCTAAATGTATCTGAGATTCTGTAATAGCCAACAATTTTAAGGAGATTGCTATTCATTCTAGTCAGTACCTATTTTGTGACGTAAAGACCTTAATTCTCCATTCTTGCCAATCTTGCTTCTTTCAAAAGCATTAAATTAACTTTTATGAAGAAAAAGAAAGAACCGGACTGAAGGCAATAAGAGGTTAATTTAAGCTTATTGTTTCTGTGACATGGTGCTACTCCACAAAGCGTAATAACTTCATCAGATGGAATTCAAAACTTTAGGGGAAAAGAATTATGGCCTTTCAGGCGCTCAGAATAGTTTTCCTGATGTATTTGAAAAAGATAATTGAAGAGTTTGAATTGTCCTTTGAGAAGATGTCAGAAGATAGTTTGAATCCAATCAAATATTGTTTTCAGTAATAGGAGGTGAATTCTCAATAGGGCTATGCAATAACCATTTCTAAATCAGGGGGAGAAATAGTGTTTTAAGGGAAAATTCTATTCTTCCCCTGGAAATTCTCTTTTTTAGTTTCATAAATGTGTATTAGACTCCTGAATTCCAAATTAAAATTGATATTAGTGATTATATTATTATCTCTAAAGGACAAACTCATAACTAAAATACAATAAAACCTGTCATTTTTCAAGTGACCATCATGTGTCTGAAAGAGTGCTTACCTACTTTCAAATTTTATATAATTTAATCCTCATAACAATCTTACAGGCAGATACCCTCCCCCGACTTTCCCCATTTTACAAATAAAGAAATCAAAGCTTAAAGATTTAAGATATTGGGTGTGCCAAGGAATTTTAATAATTCTGTGTGCCATAGGAAAGGTTGCAAATCGCTGCTCTAAGTGATTTCATATGTTCCTTCACCTGTAGGGTCATCAACCCATTAAAATTTAATATTTTATTTTCTTGCCTAGAAAACCTTCTCACACACTCCCACTTAGTTACCTCAGGTTCTGTTTCTGCATGGTGGTCAAACTCTCTGTGTTGTGAATTTTTTG
>NW_005322849.1:0-1351 GCF_000412655.1 Myotis brandtii | reverse complement strand
GTCGAGACCAAAGTGGTAGAGTGAGATGATGGGTGGATGATGATAGAGTGCCCAGGGACAGTTGTGTCTCCTGTGGCCATGCCAAGAATCCAGAACATTCCATGAGTCTAGAGGAAGCTGCAGCAATCTTGCCTGGGATCCCAAACAGCCCAACACAGGCCTGTGTCCTCCTGGATGAGGCTGGGACAGGGTTTCTCAACCACAGCACTGCTGACATGTGGGACTGGACACGTTTTTCTTGTGGAGGATTGTCCTGTGTGTTGAGGGTATTGAGCAGCATCCCTGGCCTCTTCCCCAAGTTGTGACAACCTAAATGTCTCCAGACGTGGCCACGTGGCTCCCGGAGGAAAATTGCCCTCTGGTTGAGATCCACTACCCCAGAAGAATCAACTGTGGGCATGGGAGAAAAGGGAAAATACATCAGCAAGGGCATGCCCAACAGAAAACGAATTCTACGCATCTTGAAACTGATTGAGCAATCCCGGGGTTGCACTGAACAGGCGGGCACAGATGAAATGGGTCCGGGTTCTAAGCAGATGCGGCCCCGAATGAGGAAGAGTGTGTTTGGTTATAACATGGTCTCATTTGCGCTGCTGAGTCGGGGCCCGATATAAACATGAGACGCCAGAAGGCTGCCCCTTGGTCTCAGGCTCCAGCCGAGCCTTTGTCCCTGCCAGGAAGCCAGTCTGACCGCCCAGCGCTGCCGCCCTCCTCGGCGTTGGGAGCGGGCCTCACCCCAGGCACGTTGTGGATGTCTGTTTACCTCTGGGCTCTGTCTTTAGACTCTTACATCATTCCTTGAACACAGGAACTGGGGCCTGTGGTAACCCTAGCACCAGCTCAGTAGCTTCTCAATAGGCATTGGGTGAATAAGGATGTATTTAAAATGCAACTCTCCTGAACTCATGACACTGTCCACTGCACTCTGTTATTTACTCTGTCCGGGTGTGTTGGGTCATCTCTCCCAGGTGGTCATGAGTCTTCTCTCCAGGGCGTTGCAAGCCACTGTGGGACTCGGTCATGGACATGATTTCTGGGAGCAAGAAGTTGTCTGGCTCACCTGGATTTCATGGTAGGCAGGTGGCCTCTCTAATTTGTGTCACTGCAGTGGCCCTTGAATGATCATCAGAGGCTGATGGGGACTCTGTAACTGATCTGACTGATAGCCTCAGAACCCACTGATCAATGTTCATATCACAGTAATGGGGACAGTGCGCCATCTCCACCCCGACCCAGGTGATGTGGAGCAATGGAAGGTCCTCACCCACAGAGGGGTCTTGCCAAGGAATCATTCCTGCAGCTGATTAACTGCAAGATCAAAGAAAATACAGAGCACAGAGATTGTTCTCTG
>NW_005322848.1:0-1351 GCF_000412655.1 Myotis brandtii | reverse complement strand
GAAGTAAAGGCCGAAGACTGCAATGAAATACACAAAATGCTCACAGTTGTTAGACTGGTAAGATTAGGAATAAATTTTTTAATTTTCTGTCATAACTATATTGTTTTTTGTTACAATATCTTTATAAAAACTGAAATGCTGTCAAAGTTATAATTTATTTTTTTGCCATGACAAACTAACAAATGTTCCCAAATAAAGAAAATAGTAATTTTTCTTAGGAAAAGTGAACTGCTCTTCACATTAAAACCATTCTAGATATAATTTAGGATGCACAATCTCTAAAGTACTGAAATTTTTAAAGCAATTAATGGTAAATTGTATTCAAATATTTATCTCTAAAATGTATTCTAAAGCCAGCAGAAAACATACTAACATCACAGTTACAGCTGAAAATGGGCCTGTTTGCAGGTTGTCTGGAATCAACCTGAAATTCTACTTTGGATCTTCAAGTGTTCATAAGTCACTTTTTAGAAGTTGTACAATCATTGCATTTAATATAGTTTCTACTTTTTATTTATAAAAAATCCAATTAATTTGTAGAATAATAACAGTAGGTTGTCTGTCTAGTAAAAGAATGCAAGAGAACCACAATGCCATAGAGCTTGAGATTCAAATATCTATATTTAAGTTGGTGATGTCTGAAAATCACTTCAGACAGCGTACTTTCTTTCTAAGTCAGAAATCTATCATTATTAAAACCTACTTTTGAAATGAAATATTATTAATTTACTAAATAATTCATGGCTGGCCCATTGTCTTCAGTAAAAACTCATAAGCAATTATTAGTTTGTAAAGCTTGTGACATGGAGAAATATCAAAGGACTAGAAATAGAAAATATAATCTAATAATGCATCATGGAAAATATATGAAAAATGTACATAGCCAACCTTGTTGGGTATTATTCATTACAACTTAGAAAATTTTTATACAACCACTCATTATATTTCAGTAATAAAAATGATTTCAATGACAATAATTCACTGAAGTTTACTATGAATCAGAATAGCAAGCTGGGGGATGGGTAAATTTCTGATTTATGTGTTCCCACGCCTCACATTCTGCATCTTTGGGCATGAAAAATGTTTTCTCATTTCCCTCAAGAAGCCTTAACTAATTACCACCATTCAGTAACTACCAACTATTCAGAGTAGGTTTGTAAAATGAAACATGTTTTCAGTCTATTAGTTGCTTTATATATGCATCTCATTTGTTATTAAGAAATGTCATTACCTGGATTTTACAAACAAGGAAAGTGAGCAGCATAATGGCTAAATAAAACACAAAGACTCGCCGGAACCGGTTTGGCTCAATGGATAGAGCTGCGGACTGAATGGTCCCAGGTTCGATTCC
>NW_005322847.1:0-1351 GCF_000412655.1 Myotis brandtii | reverse complement strand
GGCTGGGTCTCAGTTTCTTATTTGCAGAATGAGAGATTGCACAAGATGGGTTTTATAGATCCAGAATGATTAGAACACAATCAATATATGAAGATAATTTACTCAGATCTAATCAAAGATACTCCATTACTCCCCTGTCCTGCCCCCACCTCTATTGACTCCTTTCCCATTTAAAAAACAATACAAAACATTTTTTTAATTTAAAATGTTTTTCTTATTTTTTACATGTATAATATCTATGAAGTAATAATCAGGATTAATTCAAAAGAGTAAATTATTTTCATTATCAAGTTGTAAATCCAGTGTAATATCCTCAGCCTCTACATGAATAGTACTTTACAATAACAATTAATATTTTTATGAAGAAGTGCTTCTGTTTCATGCCACATGTCTGATCCTGATTCTTTTTCAATTATATAGAAGCAGTTTAGAAGAAATGAGATATGTTTTCCATAAGACTTGAAAAAATTAAAATAATATCCTATCATGTCCAATCATTCAAGAATGTTTACCTCCTGCTGTGCAAAACCTAATAATAATTTAGTTTTGCTTGAGGCAGAATGGGGAGTCCTTATTTGTTTAAGTTTCATTTAAAATATACCCAACAGTACAAAACACCATATCAAGGATGTTGTGGTTCATTAACTCAAGGCTATATCATACTCAAAAAGAAACATAGTTTTTCAATTAACCTATAGATCTTAGATAACTGTCCAAAACTCATTTACCATTCAGGATAATTACATACTTTAGCATTTTTATTTTTATTTTTGGTTCATTTTCAATAGCTTTTACCCTTTCCTCAGACTGGAACAGACATAAGCCATTTTGCTTGAACAATTTCTCCCATATTCATTCTCCCACGTATGCTTTTTTGAAAGCCACAGTGGTATCTAAATTAGACTTTGGAGGAATAAAGGGAAACTTTCTACTTTTCAACACCACATCCTATGGGGCACTGGTTTGAAAGAAGCAAATTGAAAATGAAAAGAGATTTGATGCTACAAGGACAAAGGCAGAAAAATGTATGAAAGTGGCATTATTTAAAAATACAGTAACCTATGTTTATTTTTAAAGTCTGGAGAATGCCACGGTGTGCCTAATTGAAAATTGTTGGTAATTCAAGGATACATATGCCATCCATGGATTACTGATTTTCAAAGTGCAATGTGATCAAATACATTAAGTCCTAAAACTTGAATTTACCAAAATTTAAACTTTGATGATTCAGATGGCCCTTCATTGTTTGTGTATTCTTGGCCTGCTAAAACATGCTGCCTGCCTAGCACAAAAGAAAGAATTTTTGGTTTTATTAAGTACACAGGAAATCAGTGTTTCTTGCGACAAAGAG
>NW_005322846.1:0-1351 GCF_000412655.1 Myotis brandtii | reverse complement strand
CAAAGGGACACAAGAAGAGAGTTGCTGGCAGAATTAATTGCTAAAGCAGACTCTGGAGTGGTAGCAAGCTCAGGGTAAAGAACACATCCTTATGCTTGATTAGGGAAGGCCACAAAGTCCATAAAGCTCCTCAGGGAATTTGCCACATTCGATAAGTGCTGATCAGGCTTTGAATTTCTAGAAAGCACTGAGACTGGATCAGCAGCTTCCTGGGCAACTACATTCTGGGAAGCTAAAGGTGAAGCATGCACAGATGGCTGCTGGGCTAAGCTCTGCCCTCCTACTTGAATATCAAAATGCATGTTGTCTAATTTGCCCAGAAAAAGTAACATGGTGTCTGGATTCAGAGGGGCTAGCTTTTAATTTCAACTCTCTCCCAGGTACTAGATGTAGAGTCCTTCCTCCCCCTCTCCCCCTTCTTCCTGTTCAGTCCAGACACCTCTGTGCATTATCTTACATTCTTTTTGCCTCTTTTCTGATTCCAACTATAGTTACAGCAAATAGTTCTTATGGTCTTTGGCAACTTCTCACCTTAAGCACAGACCTCCCATTTTTCATGTGCTGGCCCAGGCCCTGTCTGACACAGTGTCATGGTGAATTGAAGGAAGCATGCTCTGCACTCATGCAGAGTCTGGAAGGGAAGGAAAAACCAATGTCCCCAGGGCATCCCTCAACCAGTAAATGAAGGAAACTCAGAATTTTAAACCTCCAGGTTCTCCTAAACACACTATGCTGGCAGAAAGAACTTCCCATTATTAGAGAAGAGCAACTTCCCATTGCCTAAACACCCTGAAAGGCCTTACCTGAGAAAGATGCCATGCCAGGTGTTGCTTTTTCTCCTCAAGGTCCATTACCACTCAACCCTTTTTGCCAAGACCAATAACTTGTGTCTTGTCTCAGCACAGCCTGAACAAGGATTCAGGATTTACTGTCCTGGCACAGAGACCTAGAACCCGTACCAAGGTTGGATTCCTTAAAGGTTGTACATGTGCACAGTGTTGGAGTACCATAAATGAGGTGGCGTTGCCAGGACTGCCTAGACAGGAAACTGAAGGAGCCAAGAGGCTAAGGGAGGTAATAATGCTAGAGTAGACATATTATGTGAGACCAGAAAGCCCCACTATCTGACTATTCACTGGAAGGACCCATGGATATGTCATTGCCAAGGCTACAATGGAGGTTCTACCAAAGAGCAGATTTTAGAAGCTCAGCAGAGACTGGCGTTGGTTGGTATGATGGTAGAACATGCTATCTTGGCCCTGGGCTGCTTTGTATCAGTGGGTTATGAAATGATCTCAGGAGAGCAAAGGCCAAGTTGCAGCACTTAACCTTTATAGGCAAAGTAGATGTG
>NW_005322845.1:0-1351 GCF_000412655.1 Myotis brandtii | reverse complement strand
CCTTAAATGCTGCCCAAGTTCCCCCAAACTACAAGGCACCCAGACTCCTATAGCTAGATCACTATGCAAGTGAAAGGAAAAAAGAAAAGAAAAAAAAACATGATCAGGGCCCCCACCAGCCCCTCTTCCACCCGGATGGCAGTTCAACAAAAGCCAGGGTGTTAAAAGGTGTTCTGTTTCACACGGCTCTGGATCAGTTCCCTAAGCCTCTCACCTTCCAAACGAGAGCAGCTCTTTCTCATTCCCACTCCCAGACCCAGAAATCTGCTCCCTATTTTCTGGGCAAATTGCCTGCTGAGGATATGTCTGCAAATGTGATGTTCTCTCTGATATTAAACTGGGAGATTGCAGTGACATCAACGGGTCCCAGTTGCCAGGAGACCTATGTGACTTACAGCCAATAAAATCATATTTTCAATTTCTCTCCTCATCAGCTAGTGATTCAGTTGGACCACGAGCAGCTCGCGGCATGATGGTGCAATGGTGAGGAGGGTAGCCTCTAATGACAGAGATTATGAGTTCAGATCTAGATTCTGGCATATGCTGGCTTTGTGTAACTTAACCTCCTGTTGGTTAAGTTTACTCATCTGCAAAATAAAGATAGTAATAGTCCTGACTTCAAAAGCTTGTGCATGGACAAAAATGAGTTACATACAAAATGCTTAGAGCAGTGCTGGTACATATAAGCTCTCAAAAAAATATCATCATCTGCTTTCGCTATTGGCCAATATGATCAAGGGACTTGGTGTGGTTACAAGAAAGACAGGCAGTTACTATGACAATTGGGGGAAATAATGTATGGACCTGGCGAAGAGTATGCCCTTACTCAGTGGAGACTCTGGTTACCATTAGTAAAGCCCTACCAGTCTCAACTGGAAATGAAAAGTGATCCACTATGTAAGAAGCAAACTAGGACTAAACCAGGACACCAGAAAATCAGGAACACCAGAAGAAAACAAACAACAACAACAACAAAGCGTAGGAGGCAGAGATGGGGCTGATGGAAGAAAGTTAATGTCAATTAATATATCCAGAAACTTGCCACTGGAAAATAAAGAATTTCTGTAAGCATGCACAGTTGCATCGTTGGTTGCATCTCCATATGCTTTAGGATTGCTGTTAACTTCAGGAACTCTGAAAGTCTGGAAACTGATGCTACTGGTAGCCCACCTCCCTTATCTCCTTGCCTTTACCCTCCAAAGTCTTTTGACTTCTGGACTTCTGCCGGGACCTGTGTTCCTTTGCCTGACAGCTTTCCAGCCATTGGGTGAACAGATACCTCAGGCCCCTCAACCCTCAGGTGGAATAACCCTGAGGCATAGGTTCTACAATGGCACCCAAGTTTCCCAAA
>NW_005322844.1:0-1351 GCF_000412655.1 Myotis brandtii | reverse complement strand
CGAGGTGAAAGCCATCCCAAAGAGAAATTTATTTGGTGAGAGCAAAGGCTACTGACAGCTCCTAGAGCCACGCACAATTAGAAAGAGCTTCCAATCAAATCCATGCACTCACTAATTTGCCATAAAAGCAACTGAGATGGTCCCTTTGAGCAGATGCTAAAATAAGGGACTGAGTTTCAACAGTGGGTTTTTCCAGACAGTTTTCTGTCCGTCAGTGAAAATGAATGGCGACATTGTGAAGTTCTGGAAATCCCAGCATGAGACTGCAGTAGTCCTCCTCCCAGAGAGGCCCTCATCATCACGGGCTACGTGGTGGCATTCACTGATGGCCCAAGAGGAACAAGTAGCCAAGACTTTCCCTGTAACATGTCCACCCAGAAACCAGATGCAAATTTCTTAAAAACAAGTTTTCTCTTAAAAGGAGATCTTTTCTTTTCCCTTGTGGCAGTGTTGTAGAACTGAAAAGCCTTAGGAACACACATGCCTCTGATTATCTAAAGAGTTTTCTGTAGCTCTTAATTATCATGTCCACCGAAAGTCCAATTTGGTCATTCAGATGTAGTAATAACAACACAGGTTCTTTCCAAACACTAATTCTATTTCAAGAACTCAGCTCTTATCCAATTTGGGGACACCTGCATTCATGGGTATGCTCTTCTGTATTTATTATTCCAGTTCACATTTTAATTTGAACTTCCACAAAAATGTGTGTTAACTTTAAAAGGATGACTAAGTCATTACATTAGGGGTTTTCATAGATCCCTGGTGTCTCATTGAGGTTGAATTTAGCTGTCTGGTCTGCCCAAAGTGGAGCCTCAATCTCTTGGCATTAACACAAGCCTCCCATATTTCTTTTAACGCAGCATTTCAAATGTAAATGTTCAAATCAAAATCATTGAATTTTTTTACTGTAAGAAAGTGATAATGAACTGTAAAGAAAAACTATGCAGTGTCCTTATACCGTCATCTCTGAAGAGAAGCAACACTGTTAAATCTGGTGAAATTCTTCACTGGATGACTTGGTTAAAATTGACAGCAACGTTGGCTCTTTCACTTCTTTGATTTAAAACAGTGAAAGAGTTACAGAGATGTCAACTGATACTGGATTATATTTTAAAAGTATATTCAGCTGGCGTAGACAGAAGCTGAATTTGAAGAGATTTAAATTTGAAGATAATTCAAAGAATAGCAGTGAAGATGAGTACGATTAGAAAATAATACAGGGTAAAGAATTGGAGAAGAATTACTTGGAGAAACAAAAAGAGTGAGTACAAGATTAGATATTTAAAAATACTACATGCTTATTAGAGAACATTTGAGATATCTTGAAAAGTTTAAATGTAAAAAAAAA
>NW_005322843.1:0-1351 GCF_000412655.1 Myotis brandtii | reverse complement strand
ATTTGCAAATAAATGAGTAAAGAAAAAGCCAGCTTATGTACCATGCACTCCTCAATCTGGAGGAGGTGAGACATGGGTCATGATCACAAAGCACTTATATCAAGTTGAAGAGACAAGAGCTGAGCACAAACTAATTTGTCAGCTCTACATCTTATTTGAACCAAACCAACTGGCAACAGAAAGATAAACTGTCCTTAACTTACAGAAAAATAAGCCTTCAGTAAGAAACTATGGCAACTGATCAGATATTGGAGATAATAGTTTTAATAAAATCTACTGTTTTTTGAGAAATCACAGAGAAAAGGCCATATTCTGCCCGACTGTCAAAGACAGAATTTAAGGCTGGATAGCTTATTGCTCTAAACTCACATGAAATTTCATGAAGTCTGATGTTCTTATTTCATTTTGTTATTTATTCTTTCATCTCTAAATTCATAGCATCAGACACTTTCAAGATGAGAGATCATTTTGTGAACTAACAACACTTAACTTTTCTTCTGCTTTTCTCTTTACTAGTTATCACAAAAATATAGATATGAAAAAAGCCCTTTTTTTGTTCTTTAACTCCTATCAATAAATCATAGTTTATAATTAGAAATCTCAGTTTTTAGTCTCCTAAATTTCAAATTAAGCATTTGATCCTGCTTTATGTGGGATATAATTGGAAGTTAAAGCAAAAGGGATTGGGAAGGGAGGGGGTCTACTCAAATGTGAGATTCCTTGATAGCAGTAAGAATTTTACCTGTTTTTCATTCTCTATACAACCTCTAATCCAACAATAAATATTTAATTAATGCAAATATCCTTGCTTGACTTTCCAGAAAGTTGGCAACCTTACACCTCCCTCCTGCTTTGATGGACTCATTCATTTCCCCCACCCATTCAGGAGAGTGGGGAAAAACCAAGGGGTTAAAAAGACACCCCTTAATAAATGTGTTTAAGAGCTGACATGTCTTCTTTCTTCTTGCTCCATTAAACTGGCACACACTCAGCATGGCATTGTTCACTTTGAAGTGGTTCGCCATTGTTCTCCCACCAGCCTCTATCAAGGACTACTGACAGATGACCTATCAAATGCTTCCCCCTTTGTCTTCCAGCATCCTTGCCATCCCTAATTTTTTTTTTTTTTTGAAAAGACACAATCTGCTCACCCTCTGGCTCTTCCTCTTCTAGGGGTAGCAGTTGGTAAGCCTGGGCCCTCCCAAAGTCAGGCTGTTATGCAGAGCATGTCTGGATCCCAGTGATGTGAGGGAAAGCAGTGCCTAAATCAGAAGACAGTGTTTCTAACACTGTCAGGGATAAATTGTTCTTATTTCCTGAAACTGTCATAGAAAAAAAAAAAGGTGTGTGT
>NW_005322842.1:0-1351 GCF_000412655.1 Myotis brandtii | reverse complement strand
GTGCACTAATTTCATGCACTGGGCCTCTAGTGCATATATAAAGATAGACACACACATATATTTCATTGTGCAACTGAATAAATGTATGCCAATGTGTATATACTTTATATATACAGTGTGTACCTACATGCATACATATACATATAAAGATATCCTAGTACATACAAGTGAATGCGTATATATACAGACACCTGTACACATATGAAAAACATGACTGTAAATTAAGCTGGTTAAATATCTAGTGTTATAAGTAGATTTAATTAAGTACTATTCACTTCCTCACATTCAGCCTGCAATTTATAAAGCATAACTATTGAGTTTTAATGTCACAAGAAGTTACTGAACTTCACCTAATTTCTTTAAAAAAAAATTAGGAGTTTAAATTGCAAAGAATAAATAAGTAAATAAATAAATTTGTGTACTATAAACAAGCCATAAGATGTCTTAATTTGGCTTGTTTTAAAGAAAAGCTCTGTTGATTTTTTAAAATCATCTTTTACTTCACTAGAAGAAATGCCATGATTAATTTAAACGAAAACAAACTCTCAGGTTAATAAGATACTTGTCAAGTCATTTGACTAATAATGTTACAACACTGTCAGCTGCATTGTTGCCATAATATTGTTGTCACCAGGTCAACTGATTAATGTTTATTCCAAGCTCTACCTTATAAAAATAAAAAACCCAAAGCAACAATAAAAAAATTATTTTACTTGGACTTTACTAGGATTTGTGTCTCTGATTTAGGCCCATTAGTGCATGTTAGGCAAGTTTACAAAAGTAGACAACTTTGCAAAGGTGGATTTCACCTACAAGAGGATACTATAGCCAGAATCTACTAAATCCCTAAGACACAGACAGATGGCAAAGTGTAAATTAAGGTTTAGCACATTGCAGGAAATTCACTTACTTTCAGTAATTGGTAGAGTATAAATAACCTGATTTAAATGTGTAAAATAATCCAGTCACTGCCAGATCCCCACCACCACTGTCACCCACTTAGAATGGAAAACTCATACCATTATTCCATAGCTGAAATCCCCTAAAAAAGTAACAACAGGGCTTTTCTTTAAAAAGTGGCAAAAATAGTTTGGATTCTATTTTATCTGCTTCCTTTTCCACTGCTGAAGTTCTGATAGTTTAATGAGCAGTGAAAGAGCCAGAAGAAGAATATTCTAGTTTAATAAAGGCTGATGCAATCGAGACACTGCGTATTCAAGCCCTGAATGATGAAGTACGTGCTATAATTGTATTTGAATGTACATGTAACATCTGCTCCAATCTCCATAAAAACATTGATGGTTCGCAATGCTGACAACATACAGAATCAAACCCCATTATTGAGCTAGTA
>NW_005322841.1:0-1351 GCF_000412655.1 Myotis brandtii | reverse complement strand
GTGCAACCGATGCCCGCCATGTTCTGCGCCGCCCCCTGGTGGCCAGTGCATGTCATAATGAATGGTCGAAGGAGTCCAACTACCGCCCGAGGCGACAATTTGCATAGTAGGCTTTTATTAGATAGGGACTTTTAAACTATTCTTATGTGCATGACTTAAGCAGCATTTATCCAGAGTGGAAGTCTCCAGTTTCCCATGTTTGGACCCTGGAGTCTCTGTGAGTCTCAGAACCATCACTAGAAGAGAACGAGCTCACCACCGTGGTGAACACTGAGCAGGTCACACACGCAACGCTCTCGGTCACTGTCTCCTGGGAAATGAGCACCAGCAACAATTACACTTTCTGTGAAAAAACTATATGAACAGAAAAGGCCAGAGGAAATCCACTAAATAATTATACCGCGAGATGGTAGGATCATGGGTACTTTTAAATTTCCTTCTTTCACATTTCTCTGTATTTTCCAAATGTTCCACAATGAACAGGTTTTAGCTTTATGATAGAAAATCTTTTAAAAGTGAGTATTATAATCTAAACAGGTGCCTTATCGCTCCTTCAGGGACGTATGTAAACACCTTCCGCACAGTCCTCACACAAAGCGAGGAGGACGATGCGTGTGTCAATCAGACGCCTCCCGTGCCAGCAGGACACACCGCCTGGCCAGGGCCCTGGGCGCGGCTGCTCTGTTCTGAGAACGCAGTGATGGGTTCAGTCTTTCCCTGCCCTCGACCCCTCAGTGACCTGACTGGCAAACTGCATGACAGCTCAATACATCGCTTGGAATGATTCACAGCCGAGGATTAGGTAGGATCCCCCTGAGGTCGGTCCAGCTCGGACTATTTACATTTTTTGGTTACATGCAGGATGTACTCGTTGGAAATTTTAAGAGTGAAAATAGAAAGCAAGATGAATCCCTTCATCTCTCCAGCTGAAGGGATTCTCCTTGAAGCTTTTAAAGTCTGTAACTCAGATGCAGCACCCAGCTAGGACATATAAATAGTTGTTTTTACTGCTGTTACAAAAGGCAGATGTGCGTTTGGAAATAAAATCACACTTCAATTCCCATTCCCATCAGGCACTGATATAGTCAAGTAACACGACCTATAGGAAACCCTGCTCGTAATCAACTCGACAGACAGCCGCTCTACAATGGGGTCCAGCAAAGTGGAAATAATTACTTGCAAAGAAAAGCGATGTGTCCCAAACTAACATCCTAGCGGGCTCTGCCTTCCTTTGAGGCCGTGTCAGCCCAGGTGTGAGGAGAGAGAAGGTGGGCGGAGACCTGGCAGCCCCTGGCATCCAAGGGCTTGGTGAGCATTCCGTCAGCAGCAGCCCCTGGGGCCTGGGGCCTGG
>NW_005322840.1:0-1351 GCF_000412655.1 Myotis brandtii | reverse complement strand
GTATCCTGCCAGAAGGACGGCCGTTTTGCTGGTCTTCTCAGATCTGCCCCCGGTGGAGTGAGTCTAGCTGGCCTGAGTCCTGTCACCCTCTGTGCTTTACTGGGAAATGTGTGTCCCCTGGTCCCGGGGAGGCAGCCATAGCGATACCTCAGAGCAAGAGTCCTGAGGACAACGGCCTGGGTCCACTCAGAGCCTGTGAGGCAGGAATCCAGTTTTTTCACCAACAAACAGTCACGGGTGAACTTCAGGCGCTGTGTAGCCAGGGAGGGGACAGTGAACAGTGACATACACCGTCCTGAGCTGCCAGAGGGCCCAGCTCGGAGAGAGCAGCAGAGGGTTGGGCTAAAGACTTCAGTCCTAGGTCCTGCAAGATGAGATGCCTTCCGAAGTGACAGGACAGCTGTGGCAGAGGGAGAAGGAGAAAGGGGCCCTGGGAGGACAGTATCAGAGCGGAGGTTGTACGACTCTCCGTATCAGAGTGGAGGTTGTACGACTCTCCATCAGGGCGGAAGTATAAGCTCCGTGTGACAGGAGCTGTCTCTTGCTGGCCACTGCATGCACCCCGTGCCACCTGGGCTGGGACGGGCAATTACATCTTTGACTGACTGAGTGGAGGCATTAGTGCAGACATCCATGGGGGTGACCTGACAGGGAGAATCATCAGGATTAGTTGCCAATTCAACTTGGCTGCGCTTGAGGGTTTCTTCCCAGGCCATCTGAAACATAAATCAGTGACTGACAAGCTGAGGAAATATTCAGACAGGAGGTCCCGGAGAGGATCTGGGGCTCCTAGGACTGAGGTCACTCAGCAGGGGGCAGTGCCCCAGGTGGAGGGCCCCCCGGTTTCTGGGTTACTGGCCCTCTCAAGGGTTGTGCTGTGAGAGTTCAGCCGGTTCTCTTGCTCTGTCCTATGAAAGCGATGAGTGTCCTCGTGTCTAGAGCTAGCCCACGCCCACCAGCACTGGCACATATATGGCTCAGGAAATGTTTGCTGAATAAAGAATACAAGAAAAACAACACACCACGTTTAAGCTTCTCAAACACTTTAATGTTCTTTTGTTCCCACCAAGACCAAAGTTGTACAAACAGGTGTCAAATTCTGGACCATTAGGGCGTGAGGAAGGGCCATGTGCATCAAAGTCCCTGCTGCTCTCCCTCCCACCTGTGTTCAAGGCGTGTCGCAGTCAGCACCCCTCTTTCTTCTGTGACAGATCACCCAAGGGTGCCAAGAGCACGTGGCAGCCCTGGAACAGTGGTGAGGCCATGTGGCAGGGGCAGTGAGCACTCACACCACCCAGGAGCATTTCAGACATGGACTCGCTGGCTGGTACACAAAGGGGGGATGCCATAG
>NW_005322839.1:0-1350 GCF_000412655.1 Myotis brandtii | reverse complement strand
TTCCCTTCTCTGGGTCTTAGGGACTTCATTCACCTCGTTTGTAAAATGGGAGGGTGGATGGACTGACGGGTTCATGTTAAGCCTCCTTCCTGACCTAATTTGCTATGGAAATAGTCTCAATCTAATTTCCTCTTTAATTCATTCAATATTTATTGAGCACTGATCTGAAGCTGGACCTGCCCTCATACGTAGAGCTGAAGTGAAAAAGGAAAGAAGATACAAACCAGAAATCTCGTGTATCTCCAGCACCACCCCACCTCAGCCACGCTCTCCGCCTGATGGAATTTTAGTCTTCGCAGTCTGAAATCACGGTGGGTATTTCTGTTGACACAGTGATCTTGCTCCCTTACCAGTCTTGAGAGTCAGTAGAGCAGGGACCCAGCTGGTCTCATTGCTACAGCCCCACAGCCTGATTGCAGTGCCCTGGCACATAGTAAGCACTTGGAAAATAGCTGTGAAATGAGCTAATAAATGATGGAGCAGGAGCAGGCTCGCATGCATGACCTAGCGGATGCCTCGACGTGTCATTACCCATTTTGCAGATGGGAAAACTGAGGCTCAGGAAGGCAAGCCATTTGCTGGGTCCCACTGCAGCTAAGAGTGCGTGGCTGTGGGATGCAGCAAAGGAAACTTGGATAGCCCAGAGGGGCATTCCCAATACCCCCCGCCTCCCCATCCCCCGTCTTTCCTCATAGGTACAAGACACAGACCCCGGGGTTGCGCTGATTTGGGGGGAGGGGAGAGGGCAGGACAGTGCAAAACACTATCTCCAGAGCTGGCGATGCTATGTTGGCAGATTAGAAACAGCTTGGCGCTGATGGGGGAGCTTCCGGCGCCCGCTCCCCAATTCTATGAGCAGGGGCATCTGGGACCCTATTTAACTGGGGCCAGTCAGCCACAGTTTCCGAAGCCAGGGAGAGATCCCCGCACCTACCCGGGAATCCCCAGCGTAAGGGGACCTCCCCACACAGCTCCAGCCCGAAGGCAGGCCTGAAGCCCTCAAAGGGCGTACTGGGGGCCCTGACTTTCCGGTGGAACCGGGGAAGCCCCCAACATCCTGGCCCCCTCCCTCGGGGCGCCTGGTACCCCTCTCCGCCGCAGCACGCAGCAGGAAGCTTACCTTGTAGGAGGGGTCTGGGGAAGGGATGCCCGCCCTCTCCAGCCAGGAGGTGGGGTGGCGGGAGGGAAACGGGGATGTCCAGACCCTTTGTTTGCTGGTGTGTGTGTGTGTGTGTGTGTGCGATTAGGAGACCCGCTGGGGTATGAGTCCGTGCGCGCGCGTGCCCGGGCGGTGGCGGCCGGAGAGATGCTGGACTGCCCCAGCTGAGGGGGGAGGGGAAGGAGAGGGGG
>NW_005322838.1:0-1350 GCF_000412655.1 Myotis brandtii | reverse complement strand
TATTTATATTTCCAAAGATGATTGAAGACTTTTTTCTGGACCAATGAAACAATGGAAAAAATACTGTAGGTATATTGGGCTTTTCACTGAAACAGTGTTTCGGAGTAATGAGGAAACTAGACATATTTGTGGTCTTTATTGTAAATACACAGAGAAGATTTGTTTAAAATTTTTTTTCTTGACATGGTATCATCCATTTAAAAAAAAATCAAACCCAGGTTTGCCTGTCATGTAAAAACAAAACAAAGGGTTCTTTCTAAGCCAGGGATCTTGGCCTCCGTGTGTCCCACTGAGATCTGCTGGGCAGAGGCACAGACTAAGCACCACCACCCTGACTACAAAGACTGAGCAAACTCGCAGAGCGGTGTCTCCATCTCCCAGGTCTGAGCTTGTCCCTTCACCTCTGCTGCAGCCCTGTGGCTGCATCCGCTGGTTCAGAGCAGCCTCTGGCAGGGCTTCGGTCTGTGTGCGGACTGACCATTTGGAAGGCAGACTGTGTCCTTTACAACACACTTTCCTTCCAGGTCTTGGGATGAAGTCACGCTTTGGCGCTGCCTTGGATGTTTTTTAAAGGATGGGCCAGCACAAGGGCAGAAGGTATCAGAGTGAGTTCTTAGCACTGACGCTGCCCCTTTGCTTAAGTCAGCATGAACTTGGTCTGTTGCAGGTGGCGAGGACCTTGCAACCATTATTCTGGTGTCTGTAGAGGCAGTTTCCAGGCCTGTTTCCATTTCTGGATGCACCAAGGGACAGCAGGAGGCAAGAGGAGGGGGCTTCCCACCCCACTTATCTCCCCTCACCCCCTAGTCAGCCCAAACAAACACCCTAAACCTGTGTGCTTGCATGGGGACACAGCTTCAGGAAAAGTCTACTTTGTCCCATCCTGCCCACTGAATGGCTGCCTCCAAGCTTTACCTAACAGAAATCCTGGACATGACTCTGTTTCTAGTGAATTTTCTTTCTATTCCCACTGGGAAACGTGAAGAGGCTGTACAGAAAAATGCCTTCAAGGTTAAGTGTTGTAAACTGACACCCATGATTTTCTCCTTTGGTGGCTTCCTAAGAGACTTGTGAAGTCAGAATTATGTAAATCCCAGGTCCACTTGACACAGAGCTGAGCACTGCCACTGACCACCATCCTGAAAGCCCCCCGGGGGAGGTGCAGGAGGACTGGCTGATAATGAGGATGCACTTCCAGATCCTTCAGAGGAGCAGCAACAGCAGTGGAGGCTCACCGGGTTCTGGTTCAGCTTAGAGCACTGACTGTGAACAGATTACAGCATCCACCTTCCCATGTGTGCTGACTCAAGACTGACCCAGCTATAAGCACATTTAAAGAAGAGAAATAAT
>NW_005322837.1:0-1350 GCF_000412655.1 Myotis brandtii | reverse complement strand
CAAAAGGTTCGCCATCACTGATCTAGACCCAACACATTTTGATTTATGGACAGAAATGCCCACCATTTGGACTGACAATATAATTTGAAGGAAAATTAATCCTTACAAATATTCCTAACTGGGTAACTGAGCTTCAGGCAGGCTCTCCAATCAGACAGATTTCAATCAGATTTTCTAGTTTTTTTTTAAAACCAACAGCTAATCTGCTTTGCCTGACAGCCCAGGGCCCAGGGCATGACTTTGGAAACCTTTCTCTTAATTGATTAGCACTTGCCCGCTTGCCTTAATGTTAAACCATTGTGTGGCAGCGCTGAGTTCTATTCAATGACACTGGTTTGAAGAGTGGGTATGGACTGACTGAGCTAAAATGAGTACTGGTTTTAGAGGATAATTTCAAAAGTTCCCATGGCTTATAGAATCTGGAAACCACAGACAATGTAGATATCCATCCCAAGACCTCTGGGAGCCCTGTTGAGGTTCATTTAAAATTGGTACAGAACGAGAGAAGAGAACCAGTAAGTGACTTTACTTACACAAATGGCTTAGGAAAGGGCATTTAAGATTGTGAGCTATGTGTGTATTCACATGCTTCCTTAAATCTAACCTGAAAATATCCCATTTACAGGTACTTAAAACATCCACATGTATTTTGATGCTTCCTAATTCAGAGTGTGCAAAAAGAGGGCTAAAATGGAAGCTCAGTAACAATGTTCTGGAGAAAAATGCTAAAACTATGCTAAAAATGCTAAAACATCTCCCTTAGAGGGAACCAAACTTGTTAGATATTGTGGAATGACTGCTCATTTTCAGGAATTACTAGGAAAGAGTAACCATTGTATCATAATACGTTCTACCTGCCCCTCTAGAGTCTATGTTCCTCTCCTGATGCTGGTCAAAGTTGGAGCATTGGGGTGTCTGTTTCCTGTCTCTGAGAGCATTTCCTCATTGGCTTTCCCGCCTTGTCCTATTTTTCTCTCACACCCCTGCTCACCAAATAGCTCCTGCTAAAGCACAGTCCCTCCTTCCTCTGTCTCCACCATGTGTCCATCTCCATTTGCATGCTCTTTCACTCAATGTTAACGCCTCCCCGAGAAGACACTTAGAACAATCACCAATGTCAAGGTGCTTTGGCGATGGAAGTACACCTTTGCAAGAGAAGGGGCTGGATCAGATTGACGGGGATTCAGATACAGAGCCTTGACCTCCTTCCAGAACTTTGTGGTCCACAGTTGACTTGTTTTATACTCTTAAATCCAAGGCAAAGTTACAGTCCACAACCTCAGAAAGCTTAGAAAATCTAAGGACCCTTATTTATGGTACATTGAAAATGTCTTGACGGTGAGGGTAACA
>NW_005322836.1:0-1350 GCF_000412655.1 Myotis brandtii | reverse complement strand
TATTCTTACAATAAAGTAAGCTAGAGTAAAAATGTTAAGAATATGATAAGGAAAATACATTTACCGTCGTTTTTGAAAAAAATCCGAGTGTAAGTGGACCTATGAAGTTCAAACCCGTGTTGCCCAAGGGTCAAAAGTACTTTGGCTTCTACTAAAATAGTACTGATATGAGATAAAGAGGCTCTGAACTAAGGCAGTCCCATCCTCAGAAAGGTCACCAGTTAGATTCCCTGTCAGGGCACAAGCCCCGGTTGTTGGTTCAATCCCCAGTAGGGAGCGTGCAGAGGGCAGCCAATCAATGTTCAGCTCGCTCATAGATTTTTTTCTCTCTCTCCCTCTCCCTTCTTCTTTCTCTAAAAGCAATAAAACCATATTTAAAAAAAAAAAAAAAAAGGACGAGTGATCCTTCCTCAGCCCTGGGCCTTTGTCATGCATTGAGCACACAGGGGCAAAGCCGGACATCCACCTGGAGGAAGGCATCCTTCTGACTTTCCAAGTAGCTAAATGGGCTTGTAGTAAAAAAGGTGCAGGTGCAAAGGCGTACTATTATGTATTTATTTTTTCAGGAAGACATCCTGGTGACTGTCTTTAAGAGGAAGTAGGCTCCACCCAATGTAAAAAAAATAATAATAAGCACAGATGGGAAGGAATAAGTCAGATGAGAAATGTTAAAGGAATGAGGGGCTTTCCTGAGCAGTGTGGCACCAAGAACACCTCCTTTTGGCACCCAGGTGCTTCCTTCAGTAATTTAGGAGATTCCCTCTGAAACATCCGAATTGGTGACTGGTCAGTAAGTCCCATTTGGACCACTTAACATATAAGTAATACCTGTATTTGAGTTTATACCGAAAATGGAATGGCTAATCTACAAAGGGGAATTTTTTGGTTTTTAAAAACAGAAAGTCCTGAAATGTTTATATATGTATATTCACATAGAACACCTGATACATCTTTTCATGCTATGACTACCATCTTATGTCAGCTTCTCACAGAAGCAGACTCTGAGCCAAAAACTCATGCATAGGGGATTATTGAGAAGGTGCTCCCAGGAGAAACCAGGAAGGGAGTGGAGATGCAGGAAGGGGAAGAAGTGGGCCAGGGCACCATCGTAAGCAAAGTTCTCGATCAGCCTGATCCCCCTGGCAGTTCCAAGGTGTGAGCTGCACCTGAGTGCAGCCTCCAGACACTAAGCTGTGTGTCTGCACTCCTGGTTTCAGTCACTCCCTGGTGTGGGGTGGGGGCGGGGGAGGTATATCTCACAGGCAAGGTCTCTATGCCTATGGAACATCCTCTGAAGGTCACAGATACAGACTATTAGCATCAAATCACACAAAAGCTGGGAAACAGACA
>NW_005322835.1:0-1350 GCF_000412655.1 Myotis brandtii | reverse complement strand
TTTTACTACCACTTGTGACACATCTTAGCAGATACTACTTTAGGTTGTACAGATTTAGTATTTTCTCAACTTCTTTAAGAATATTCTGTCTTATAGTTTCACAGACTCTTTATAGAGATTAATTCTTTAGTCTCTTCAAACTTAACATTGATTTCTGGAATAAGCAGTATGGGCAGTGTTAGTAACTTCTGCCAACTCAGCAAAAACTAAGGAGAACCTTCTATCATTGCCCTTGTTTGAAATCCACTCTTGGTATTGCTCAGATGTCTTCAACTGTTTGAGCATTGTTCTCACCGAAAGCCTAGTGATCTGAAGTTTATTTTCTCTGCATGTATCACTTTGGCTACTGCAATAAAATAACGGTGATTCGATGAACTATTTTGCTAAGTGGCTTTCCTTGCTTTGAAATTTAACTTTGGTTGCAACCTTATTTTCTATTTTAGTGAAGAAATTCTGCTGTGATGAGATATGTTGTTTTAAATTGTATACTTTTGCTGACTGTTGGTTTCATGTGAAAAATTCTCATTATTGCTTAGGAAAAGTTCCTACTATAGAGTTTTGATTACTCTAATTTCATTTGTAATGACAATAAATTTTATTATTCTTTACAGACATCCTATGCCCAGCTCCTTGCAGCCACATGTCTTTCAAAACTTGTAAGCCGAGTCAGTCCTTTGCCAGTGGAACAGAGAATAGATATCAGTAAGTGGTTTAAAAAGCTTTTTGTCAAATCGTATTTAAAATATATTTTTCCTTTTAAATATGTTAACTGTTAATAGGTATGCAAGTTATTTGATTCTGCCATTTTGTAAAGACGAGTGGTCAAGTCTCCGCTACCCATCTAGTGATGAGCAGTGATGTATAACATTGTGTAATAAAAAAGCATTTGTTTAAATTAATAATAAATAATAACTAGCATTTTAGTTTGTATGCTCTTTACTAAGGTTTGCACTACTTCATTTTATCCACCAAACTTATAAGGTGGGCACTGTTGCTACCTTCATTTTATAAATGAGGAAATTAGATTTGATAGGCTCTGTAATATGTCCAAGATCTCACAGCTAGGAAGAAATAGAGCTGTGATTTAAAACCACATAATCTTGTGGAGTCCATACTCGTAGCCTTGTCTTAACTTCATATACAACAGAATGATAGAAAAATCAGTTCTCCAGTATTTCTCTGGATGCTATATCAAAATTATCTGTGATGCATGCAAAACCAAAAGCAAATTAATGCTTATTAGGAAGACATTGTGTATGTGGATGAATAGTACTTGAAACTTAGTATAGTTGGAAACTGATTCTATAAAGTAGCAATATATTTTTCAAGAGTTATGCCTTTTTACTAGTA
>NW_005322834.1:0-1350 GCF_000412655.1 Myotis brandtii | reverse complement strand
GCATGCAGGAGGCAGCCAATCCATGTTTCTCTCTCTCCCCTTCTCCCTTTCTCTCTTTCTAAAAAGCAATGAAAAAATCTTAAAAAACAACTAAAAAAGGCATTCACAGTATTGTCATGTCCTAGGAGTGTCTGTTTTTAGCTTGCTCCCAGAGTCCCTTGGGAAGGTGAAACAGACATGAGTTGGGTATCGGCTGTCAGCAATAGCTATGTGACTTTAGATGGAATTCTCCCGCATCTACATTTTCTCATCATAACACCCGACCTCGAAGGGAGGATTAGAGATAGCCTGTGCGTCGCCCTCCTGAGGAGCCGGCAAGAAGGCAGCTCATTCATTTCTCCACTGTCCACGGACACAGCGCGGGGAGCCGAGGCTCTCTCTGCCCCTGGGTGAAGTCCTGGGCCGCCTCCATCACTTTGCTGGTCATTCCTGGATAATAAAACATCCTACATCACTTCTACTCACAGAATAGCTCCGTCTCGGTAATTAAAATGCCGACTCTGAAGGGCTGATGAAAACCCGGGGCTCCAGTTAAAGCTAAAGGTTCTTCCAAACAAACCAACTGTGAGAGACCTTTCTGAACTGACCTGAGAACTGCGAGCCCTGGCTGAGCAGCGGTGAAATGCAGGCGCGCGTGCTCACTGTGGGGCGGTGAATAGGGATGGGGGCTTCGTGTGGAATTACTAGACACGAGATAACGGGATGTCTGAGATTTGCTTTCAATAACGGGTGGTTTGCAGGAAAAGGTGGGGCATAAGGGAAACAAGAATAGCCATGTTTCTTCCATTATCTCCCCTGCTTTTATAAATGCTTGGGAACTTCTACAATGAAACATTTGAAAAGGATGTTAAAGCAGCTCCTCCAGGCAGCCACATATGACTGGTAGGTTGTATAGCACGCAAGACTAGAGGGCATGTTCACGTCATCGGCAGTACAGATCTGTGTATTTCGTATAGCAGATCTTTGGCCGGTGGAAGTGGTGTGTTGCTCTAATAAAATCAGTATATGAAGTGGGCAAGCTTCTGCAACGGCCCACCCAGTTATCTCCTCCTCCTGGTTTTATGCCCTGTGTGATCCCTAGCCTTTAGGGCTGGACCTAGTGACTTGCTTCTAATAGAAAACATTAAAAGTGATGGAATGTCACTTCTGAGATTAGATGGTAAAAGACAGTCTTCCATCTGGCTGGTACTCTCCTCTCTCCTCTTCTTTTGTGCTTGTCTGATGAAGCAAGCGGCCAGGTTCAATTACTCTATGGAGAGGCCCATAAGGCTAGGAACAAAGAATGTCGCCTCAGACCAATAGCTTTCCAACAACCATGTGAATGAGCTTAAAAGTGGATCCTTCCCCAGT
>NW_005322833.1:0-1350 GCF_000412655.1 Myotis brandtii | reverse complement strand
ATGTGCAGCTAAGGTTGAGAACCACTGCCTTAAAGGATGCCAGAAGGGATGACCTAAATTAAGTCAATGGCAGCGAGGTCTCAGCAGTCTTATTTCACCTCCGTGGCCCCTGTGGGCATTTACTCCATTCAGCAATTGTTAATTGAATGTCCACTATGCACATGGTACTGTTCAAAGGTTTGCAAAATGAAGACATTCGATAGTGTTTTTCCAGGTATTTTTCAGCTTTCTGATTTTGCAAGTTATTAAATCTAAAAAATGCACAGACCAAGACCTCAAGAAATTTACAATTCTGAAGGTGAGATCAGATTACACAAAAATAGAAAAAATTTATAATACAAGGCAGGACTAATAGCATCGAATACAACAGACAGTTGAAAGACTGTAGTGTAGAGGAAAGAATGTTTTGAAAGCAAGGTTGAAGAGCTGTGGCAACCTCCAGCACACACCGGGGTTTATGAAAACACCAATGGGCCCCACTACCAGAGTTTCTAATTCAGCAGATCTGGGCTAGAGTCCCCAAATTTACATTTCTCACCACTTTCCAGATAGTGCTGATGCTGCTGGTTCAAGAACCACATGGTGAGACCCATTGCTCCATGGGAAGCCATCGAAGTTTATTGCACAGGAGAAAACCATGGTAGAAGGGTGTTTTATGGAAAAGAGATGGTGGATTGAATCAACTAAAAGGAGGTGGACAGATTTACAGCAGGCCCCAGGATGGGAAGTAGTCCAGGCCAGAGGACCTGGATTTCAAGTCCTCTTGACTAACATAGTATTGACTTGACTAGTAAATTGGATATTTGGTGACTGTAGCTCAGAAGGATTCCCCATGCACCAAACAGAACCTTGTATAAGGACAATTTAGCAATGCTGTTTTCAAATCTCTACAGAGAAAAACCCTTAGAAACCACATCTAGCCTTAATATAGAGCTGTCCAGATTGACCACATCTGAGAGGTACAGAAACCTCTATTCATATTAATGTCAAGTTTCTCACTGTACCTTCCCACCATTTGAGTCACTACTTTAGGTTAAGGTGCTGACTCCCTCAAGCCTATTAAGGCTGGTTGGCGTACATTACCTCACACCTCAATTAGAAATTCTTGCTCCTCTTTCACTACTAAAGGACAAAAGTGGTTTTCTCTTGGAACTCCAGCTTTAGGAACTCAGCTCTCCATAGTACACTCTTGCATGGTAGTGCTATGGGACAGGAGACCTGGCCCTGAGGGGGTCTGCTTCGGGCTGGCAGGTGGTGTGTGGGTTCTTCACTTCATGCAGGAAAGATTTCACAATACCAGTCCGGGTGATTTTTGAGAGTACGTTTCTTAAAGCTGGGGACAGTGAAACA
>NW_005322832.1:0-1350 GCF_000412655.1 Myotis brandtii | reverse complement strand
TGACCGGAATCGAACCTGGGACCCTTGAGTCTGCAGAGCTCCTCATTTGGACAACAACTGTTAGCACCTCAGCTCAGGGACCGCCTTTCATCCCCAAGGTGGGCATCATGATCTCACTTTGTGGCTGAGAAAAGCAAGGCTCCGAGGAAGTGACTGCCCCAGCTCAGGTCACGGAGCCGGGGGAGTCCAGGAGAGGATCCATCTCCGTCTTGCCGAGGCTCTTTCCTCGGGGGATCCTGTGTGAGCCCGGCGGGTGACCTCCGAAATTCCGCCGATTCCAAGAGTGGGCGACGTCTTGGTGCTGACTATTCTGATGGAGGCTAATTGGGTGACCCAGAGAAAAGCACGGCTCTGGAGGAAATGAGTTCCTTGGTTTCTCAGCTCCCCTGGCAACATACATCTCGGGGGACACAGTCCTCAGCAGGCCGGATGGCGGGATGAAATGGGGGAGTGGCCGAAGCTTGGACTCAGAGGGCTCCTTCCGTCTTGGGGGGTCCTGCAACCCAAGAAGGAAACAAGAGCTTGAGGGATGTTGCTGGTACTCCCAAGCATCCTAATCACGAAGTTAGGAGGATGGGTCACCGTTGAAGAATCGGCGTCTGACAGCGTGGTAATTCTCAGAGGAGAGCAACCTTGGCTTTTTTCTCGAAAGAATTGAGCACAACGCACAGTTGAAAGTACAAGGTGGCGTAGGAAAGGCAAAACTATATATATCATTTCCAGTTCCAAGCTTGCGCACAGGAGGCATTGACAGGCGTGTTAAATATTGCTCGCCAAGAAGTTAGCTGGGGAAAAAAGGTTTTGTTCATGCTATTTTTCCAGTGTTTGAGGCTTGGCGATATTAAATCATTTAACATTATAGGTAGCATACTGTTTTTTGGCTGTTGTCTCACGTCTGATCCCTGCCAGGTTATAAATATAGGTAGTCTGATTTACATATTTATTAGCTGCATTTTCCAAGAAAACGGCAGCCTCGCATCTCCCAGGGTCCTGAATCTCCACTGACTGGCAAGGACATCGAAAATAAGCCCCTGTCACAAATTCTCATTTCCCACTGGTCACAGCAGAGGCTGTGCATGAAATTATAATCGGGAGCAGCTCCCAAGTCTGAGCCCAATATCAGGTTTAAGTGCGATGAGGTCATTTGCTGGGTTTGTGACCCTTCTAATTAGGTAAGAGAGTCACTGATACCCTGAATCCCTACCTCAGGACACAGTGGCCTCGATCGGCTCTCAGAACAAAAGTTCAGATTGTCACACCCTCTGCCTGGCATCAGCGGTGGCATCGCTGTCCTTTGCAGAAGGGCCCTTCACCTGGAGGGGACGTGAAATGCAGGGCCCTCTGTCCGGG
>NW_005322831.1:0-1350 GCF_000412655.1 Myotis brandtii | reverse complement strand
TTGGATATCCTTGACAGTGTAGGTCTGGAATGAAAACAAAGCCCCGCACTCCAAAATTAGATTTTAAGTATAGATTTAAATAAAATGGAGCATATCAATTTTCAACTCCTTGTTTCAATTGCTTCCGGTGAAATGAGCTGAGTCGTTTTTCTTTTTTATGTCAAACACTTAAATAGAATAAAAATATGTGTGAACTGGTATTAACAAAGTAGCTTCAAAAGCACCCAGCTAATTTATTCAGAGTGACAAGTGACATTGATATTCAAGTACTCTGCTTTTCAAAGTCTATTTCCCCTCTGTTCAAGATGGAACCAGGTGATTCCAAGAAAGAAATTATAATGTACAAATGAGTCCAAAGTTTTCAAAATAATTCTATAAGAATTCTCTCCTCTCCTTCCTCCTCCTCCCCCCTACCCTCACCTCTGGTGAACTTTGTTGCCTCCTCATTTGACAACTTCATAACAGTCAGTACAGAAACAATAGCAACAAAAAGGAATGTGAAATGAACCCCTAACTGAGAGTTCAAGTATGGCTTGGGGATGCATGCGTAATCAATTCTGAACAGCCCTTAAGGCTCTGTAAATGTGTATGTAAGGTAACAATACTTTTGTCTTCAATATCATTAGTAAAATGTCCTTATGGATTTATTTACTTATTTGTTTTTAGGCATTGTTCTATGTTGACACTTTTCTTCATAGAAGTAAAACTAAAAAGACTTAAAAAGAAGATTTAACCTTGACACTGCATTTGTGATTCATATTAGAGGGATATGTAAGCCAGAGAGAACAGGGAGATAAAGAAACACTAGGTGGTTGGGAATTCATGAGGAAATTAAGGAATGTTAATAGGTCTCTATCAAATAGCACTGCGGAAGGAATTGGTCCAGAGTCCTGATGCACTGAATCTCTTCTTGCCTCCTGTACCACACAGAACATCTTTCTTCATCTTACTCATGCCAGCCATTCTCTCCATTAGGGGTTTTCATGGCTATTTTAGTCTTGCATATTCTTCTCCTTGGATCTGCATTCGCTTCAACACTGTCTTCATTGCTTTCCTTAAATATAACCTTCTCACTGTGGCCTATCCTGTTCACCCAGTTTAAAACTATAATATATACATATCCGTTCTCCAACCATGGACCTGCTAAATTCCTGATATACAGCATGCTGTTATTTCATAGTAAAGTTTGCCTATTTGTTATGTGAGAGGTTAAATATATTTAGAAATAAAAGGAAATAAACATGGATACTATAAGGACAGGGGTCATTTATGCTTTAATGATTGTGTGAAGAAAAAGGGACAGAAGGAAAGAATGAGGTGAATTATTTTGTGTGTTTTATAAAAAAAAAA
>NW_005322830.1:0-1350 GCF_000412655.1 Myotis brandtii | reverse complement strand
TCCCCCAGATTCTGGAAGGGCGGGGTGGTGAGAACCAGCGAGGGGAAACTCCTGCCTGAGGCATGCGCAGTGGAAGCCAGATGAGGAAGCAGAACTTCCAGGCATGCCCAGCAGGAGCCAAAATGAAGGGAGGGAGTCCAGCCTGGGAATATCTAGGGCCAGGATCAGCGAGGAGAAGGGCGTGGAACCCCAGAAGATCAAGGAAAGGGCTTGCAGAGGGGAAGGCCCAGCACAAGCCTGCAAAGAATTAAGAAGAAGATTGGGTTGGAAGAAAGCTCACCCTTCCCAAACCCGAGGAGATAGACTCAAAGCTTCACAAAGGCCCCAGGTGCACTGGCGCTCTCCCCGGAGCAGCCATGCGGGCCTGGCTGTGGCAGCGGCAGGAGCAGAAGCGCTGCTCTGATGGGGCCGAAGTGGGACCAGGACGGGAGGCAGATACACTGTTGGAGCTTCGGACGCCCACGCGGGGACGATGGCGCAGCACCTCTGGCCCTGGCCCTCCTCCGGGGCTTGGTGAGGACATTGCCGTCTGCAGCCCGAGGCTGGACTTCTCCACAGCGAGACCGAGACCGAGCTGAGCCACCTGGTCCTGGCGAGGCAGAGCGGCTCTGCAGGGGCGTCTGCCCTGTGCCCTCCAGGCAACAGCCCCGCGTGCCCTGCAAGGCTCCCGCCCTGGTCCTGGTCCACACCCCACACCTCCATCCTGATTGAGGTGGAAACGATCAGCAGCAGATCAAGGCTGCATCCTACACCCTGAAATCACCTTCATTTGCTTTCGTGTCGAAGCAACAAACGAGAGATGCATACAGACACATGGAAATGTGTACCTAGAAAGCAACCACAAAGGACCGAGAGGAAAGCATTACAAAGAGAACAACGTATCGTGTAACATTGCTTATGTAAATGAAACACACGGCCACACTGCATGTTTTACAAATCACATACTCACAGGTTCAAGGGCACGTGTTAACCCTATTAGAGCGGGTGCCTCCAGCAGGGAGGGGCAGGGGCACGGGCGGAAAGGAATAAAGCAAAGACAGGCCGTGCATGTTCCAAAGATTAGCTCAGCCCTTCGCACCTGAGGTCCAAACCGAGAACAACAGTAGTAAATATTTTAAACAATTTGTGCAAATGTGCTTTTATGTATGTTTTACATTGAAAACCCAATAGGAGGAAAGTCGAGCTGGTTAGTGGAGGGCGCTAGACAAATTCTCTCCCGATGGAAAGACACCCTACCAGGCTTTACACTTAGAGAGACACAGCTTCCTACCCACTTAGACACCCGGACGTCCCAGCTCCTAGAGCAGTGGTTGTCAACCTGTGGGTCGCCACCCCTTTGGCGGTCGAACG
>NW_005322829.1:0-1350 GCF_000412655.1 Myotis brandtii | reverse complement strand
AGGACAGATGATAGGAGGACAGGAGATAGGAGGACAGGTGATAGGAGGACAAGTGATAGGACAGGAGATAGGACAAGTGACAGGAGGTGAAGTGGGCTGTCTGGGGCTCTAAACGAAGTGACTGAAGCGGCTCACCCAGCACCCACCCCACGCAGCGTGTCTCCCAGGGCTCAGTCATCCCTAGAGAGCAGCAGAGGAGTCCCCTGGGGAACATGTCCCGTCACACAGAAAAAGCAAATTCAGAATCAAAAGCGAAACCACGTATGCGGCAGCTAAAGCTGCCCGGGTTTGAAAAGCTTTTTAGAACATAGACCGTGTCGGGTGGGGAAGGTGCATCACCAGGCAGACGAGGAGCCAGGACGGAGCCTGAAGTCACCACCAGGCCCTCAGTTTCCAAACCAGCAGAGGCAGAGAGACGCCATGGCCTTTATCCCTGACCCCAGGGCTGTGCCAGCGCCTGACCCCCCACACTCCAGCCCTGGAGGTCAATGTCCTGCCAGCACTCTCGCCGGGAGGCCAAGGGAGTGGGACAGAGAAATCGAAAGCCACTGTCTCCAAAGGGAACCCCAGCAGCGCTGAGCGGGCTCCGGCCTCCGTCCCAGCGAGACTGAGGCCCCAGGTCGGGCAGATAAAGGGTGTCGTCACCTCCTTAGGTCCCCGCCGCCCGGTGTGCGGACACCTGTGACCCGCTTCTCAGCAGCTGGAAGAGCCCTCTCCTCACGCAGAGGGTTCTGGGTGCTGTGCTGACGGATTGGGTTCCCTCGGGGCTTCAGGGCCCAGCGCCCGCTCGGACCCAGGACCCAGGACCCGGGACTCAGCAGCGACGAAAGGGGCCTCCTTCCCACAGTGGCCTGTGATGTCTGGCTGTCTGGGTTCCGGGTTCCGCGCGGCTTCAATCACTTCATTGAAAACATAATGAAACGTCGGAGAATGGACTCGCTGACCCTGTTTCACAGTTTTCACAGCACAAAACAAGGGCCCGGCCATTGAGAGGTGGGGCCACACTTTATGGGTTTTCTCGGACCCAGACATCAGCATTGTCTGGAGGCTGCTATTCCCAAAGGGCCTCGCATTGACATGCAGATCAGCCCCTCCGCCCCATCGCCCTGTCCGGGGCCCAGCGCTGTCACACAGTCTGTGAATCTGGGCCCTTATTCAGGCCGTAAATATGCGTTTCACCCGTGAGCAGCTCTGTTTGCTCCGGTTCGCAGGCAGCGACCCCGGGCAGGCGATGAAACGCCGGCTCCTGGGACGCGCATCTCAGCAAAGAGGCTGTGAATGGGCCAGGCTTCCTCTCCTGCCCAGGCTTTTCCTGTAAGTGAGCACACCCCGCACCCCGCACCCCGCACG
>NW_005322828.1:0-1350 GCF_000412655.1 Myotis brandtii | reverse complement strand
CTGGCTCCCTCCTCTCTGGTTCCTGCATTGAGTGTCTGCCCCCTGGTAGTCATTGCGTGTCATAGCTACCGGTTGATAAGTTTCCCACCCAAAACAATAATTCCTTTAGTATTTCTGTGACAAATATTTATTTAGTCAGCATTTGAATACCTCAAATTACATTGAGCACACCACATTTAAATCAACGGGTGCATTAGAAAGAGAAGGGGGAAAAATGGTGGTGAAGTGATATATTAATTAGTTGGTCATGGTAATCATTTTATGATGTATATCAAACAATGATGTTGCACCACTTAAATATATACAATTTATATTAGTCAATCAAACATTAATAAAACTGGGAAGAAGAAAAGAAAAGAAGGACTTTGGATCCAAATGAACATTGCTGCAAATTATACTTCTGCTACTTAATAACTGTTTGATATTGGGCAAGTCAGTGCATTTCTTAGCTTTGGTTTTCCATCTATTAAATGAAAATTAAAATCCTAGCTCTGTAGTTTTATTGAGTAATAATAAAAATAGATTATCTCATATATAAAACACTGCTATAGATAGGGTGGTTATTATGTTGAGTCAAAAACTGCCTGTTATAACTTCAAATTCTTTTCTCATACTTATTTTGTAGTCTACATAATAAGTTTAAGTAGTGAAAAACTATTATAGTGAAAAACTATTACCTCTTAGCACTCTCAAGTCTCCCCTGGCTAAAGATGTCCACCAATTCAGTTGCTCTTTGTCGGACTTGGTTTTCATATCTGTTGATGTGCTTCCTCTTCCTGGAATGCAACTGTAGTTGATTCCATTGAGGTATTGGGCTGCACTTAACTGTAGGCATCTTCTGGAAGCCGCAGTTGGTTGCTATGACCCTACCGTCTTAACTGTACTCAGTTAGACTCAAGCTGAGCAATGAAATTCTGATCCAGGGATTTGGAATTGGGGCCAAGTGTGAGTTAAGTCATTCTTTTTCAAAATGCAAAAGCCCGGTTCCAACTCGGCTATCGAGTTCATGAGCCTATAACGGCAAATTGCAGAAAGAATGAAGCAGATAAGGGACATGGGGGAAAGGAGGAGGGATCTCAGTCACCTCAGACCTTTCATGATTCTGGTTTCACTTCTTCCCTGAGGCTCACTATGTTCCTGCCCTGCAGTCTATGGATAACTCTGCCCTGAACTATATTGAGTTAGCTCCTGTAATTGCACCTACTGTTTTCCATCAAAAGAGGTTGTTCATTTTAAGACCAACCCAATTGAAGGATATCAAAATATAAAGAAATATTTTGACAAAACTATATTTTATTTATCTTTCTTCCTTTTTTATAAGTATCTTTTTTACTTCAGAGAGGAAGGGAG
>NW_005322827.1:0-1350 GCF_000412655.1 Myotis brandtii | reverse complement strand
AGAATCATGGATCGGCTGCCTCCTGCATGCCCCCCAAGGCATGTGCCCTCACGGGGAATCAAGCCTCCTGTTTCAAAGATCAATCCTCAACCACTGCGCCACACTGGCCAGGCACCCCTGTGATTCCTATCAGACAACTTTGAGAACCTGGGTGAGCTGGGGTTCTAGTTGTGGTTTGGAAACCACCTCTCCCTGTTCAGTCTCATCGCGTGTAAAGCATGAGTGGGGATACCTCCTTTCATGGAGAGTAAATGAAACAAGTCCTAAAATGCTTTGCAGGCTCCAAAACCTGGTGTATTTGTAAAGCTTTATGCATTTGGATATTAGTGTGGTTGTCACCCAACTTCTCCAGCCTGAAGGCTTGCTGGCTGGGTGCTGTCAGCCCCAGTCCTCTACATCAGACCCCTCCTCAGAGGCAGAAGGCAACCTAACCCAGGTAATGAATATACCAATAAAAAAGAATGATGGATTGTGTTAGTGCTGTGGGAGCCCCTGACAAGGACATGGGGACCAAGAATGACAACACAGGGGAGGGGCGCATAGCAAGACAGAGGTATGCCTCCCAAAACCCAGATCTCCCAAGTCCCCTCATGTCCTAGAATCCAGGTGGTCCCTCTTTAAATAGGGACATCAGCACAGAGCAGTTTACCCACCAAGATTGGGGAGGAAGGAAAAGGATGATATATCTACTTCCCATGCTCGACCAGAAGATTCTTGATATTAAGGCTAAAGCTGTATTCATCCTGTGTCCTTTGCACTATGTAGCACATAGTAGATGCTCAGTAAATGTTTCGGTTAAAATAAATGCTAGTCACAAAAGTTACTACCTTATTGAGAGAAAATATTTTAATATACAAATAAATAAAGCAAACATATTAGAATATATATAGAATCCCTAAACACACATTGAACTTTAAGAGCTTGTAAATTATCACTCTTATCCTCACAAGAAAAAGCTGGACAATCTGAAAATCAACAATTTTTTTTGACCCATCAGAGAACAAGAGTTAATATTTATTGAGCCCCTAATGCAATAGACACTTTACTAATCGTTGCATTGATTTTATCATTGTCCCCACTTCAGAGATGAGTAAACAGAGGTTCAGAGGGAACCAGGGTACCTTGTTCAAGGTCACAAATTTACAACAGGAAACAGCCAGTATGAGAAGGGAAGGACCACTTGTTAACCAAACCTGTGCTTTTAGCCCTATCCCTTCCCCACAGATGGGAGGAAGACATGTGCCTTGTACTAGGGCTTAAAGAAACAACTCTCAAATAACAGTCCCGCCTTTCCCAGGGTCCAGGAGCCGCAGACAGAGCTCATTCTGATGTGTATTGGCCCAGAGCCAC
>NW_005322826.1:0-1350 GCF_000412655.1 Myotis brandtii | reverse complement strand
AAGCAATGATAATCATACCTACATTGGTCTAGTTCTATTTAATTTTAAATGCCTTTGCATGAGTGAAAATTAATTGTTCATTTTTAGCACATTATACATTTCAGGGCTCTTTTAAATGCACATTAGTTAGTGCATAAATTAAGCTGGTAGGCATTTTTGTCTCTCATAGGGAAATGGTAGAGCGGAGCTTTTTTGTCAGGTTCAATTTGCAGAGGTCCATGACTGCTCCGACTAATGGGGTACAAGAGAAAGACAGAGTAGAGAGGGAGTTTAAACACTGTCACCTACTGACTGGCTCCCTGATCAACTTTAATAAATTCTCTGTCTCAGATTCCTCATCTATAAAAGCAGCATAATAATACCTCATTCCTAGGGCTGGTTGTGAGAATCAAGGAGATAATTTGAACTGTGCTGAGAATATAGAAGGCATTCAGTATGTGTCAGTCTCTTCTCTTTTCTCAGTTGGGGAAGGCTTCCTAGAAGAGCCAAGATTTAAAACTTTTCTGAATGATGAGCAAGGATCCAGACATTGGCCTAGTGCTCATTCTCCTGTTGTCCAGAGTTCCTGTACCTCACCTTCTACCCTTGGAAACTAAAAAACAAAAAGAAGACAAAACAAAAACAAAAACAAAACAGCAAGGCCACCTTCCTGTAGTCTTTCTCCAGCACAGCCTAATGCACCTCTGCCTCGTCCCATTCCTCCCATTTGAAACTCTTGAAAGAGAATCATTCCATCTGTCTCTATGCATGTTTGTTTTTCCAAAACACCTCTTGCGAAATGCAGAGTTTAATAACAGGGAAATGATCACTTGGTGGATTGCAGAGCAGTAAAATCTAGGTGGGAAGCTGCACAGATACTAACATACCAGACCCATTTGATGCTTACAGTGAGGAAATGAAATATTTAATAAGCCAAAAAATTTCAGGAAATGTGAATCAGATTTCCCCTTCCCTTCCTTTTGCAGCAGAAATTAAACAACTTTTACACACCACGTAGTCTTCAGTAGAGGATGCTAATGACATCCCCGATGCCCGCTTCAACTGATCAAACTTCATTACCTGTGTCAGGCTGCCAATTAAGGCAAGGCTGTCCTATTGCACAAACTTCCCAAGCCACCAGAAAGGTTAATTGAATCATGTACAGGTGGTGCTCTGGTGGATAGAAGCTTTAGAATTCTTTGCAGACAGTGGATTGGTTGGGAGAACAAAACAAAACAAAAACAGTGGGATTGTTGTTTAGTCAAAGTGGTGGCTCCTGGTAGAGAAGTGACAGAGCCCATCTTCCTGCCTCAGCCCTCCTGCCCCTTGTGTTCAGCTGTTGCATTCCACTTTTAAGTTCTTGGGAGACCC
>NW_005322825.1:0-1349 GCF_000412655.1 Myotis brandtii | reverse complement strand
GGTTTTCATAGCGTTACTGACCCCATGTAGCAGTAATTTTCTGTTTGACTTTTTAGTCCAAAGCAGAAAGTGCGTTGCTCCAGGAAATTCCCACCCCTCGGCCCAGGCGCTTACGAAGCCCCAGTGAGAAAGAACTGGAGACTGAATTTGGTGTGGAGGTGAGAAACGGGCCATCTCTGCTTTATGATCGAAGACAGTGAAATAGAACGTAAAAGTTCCAGCAGAAGTTCTAGAACAGAGCTCTGCACAGAGGAGGTGTTAAGTGCTTATTAGTAATTATAATAGCTACTACTTATAGAGTGCTACTCGGTGCCAGGCATTGTGCCAAGTCTTGAACCCGTGTTATCCCATGTCATTACCCAACACCCCTAGGGGGTGGGTGCTATTTTTTTCACTCACATTTGACAAATGAAGAAACTGAGGTTCAAAACGGCTGCAAAGCCCTCCCCAGGTCATAGAGCATGTAGGTGGAAGAGCCAGGATCTGATCCCAGCTCTATCTCATCCCCAATCTGTCTTATGGGTCAGAGTTGCTGGATCCATGGATCTTGCTGGGAAACAGAGAGAGATAAGAGCAGATTCAGATGGTGGGGGGCCTTGAACATCACACTAAGGAGCCTCAGTGGTTCTCTACAAGCCATGGGAATCTGTTGATGATAGGATGGGGCATGGTGTGAATGCACTGGGGTGATTTTGTTCCAATCTGAGGAGCATCTCCATGGGTGCTCTTCTAGAGAGGTCTGTAGGGGAGGGACCACGCCTGGAGAAACACATTTAGGAAGCATTGCTACTGAGTTTTGAAGGTTTGAGATGCCTTTGCTTGCTGGAGGAAAGAAGACTGGAAGAGGAGGGTCTTGCCACTTGGAGAAAAACTTAACAGTAAAGGCCTACGAGGCAGAGAGGAAGCCAGTAAAAGATAGAAATACTTGGCAAGGATGTGGATGAAGGACAAGCTGTAGGAGGGTAGAAGGAGGAATGGACAAAACAACAGAGCAAATGGTTCAATGAAGTGTGTTTGCAAGTCTGATCTAACTGTTTGTTGTTGGTGATGATGATGTTTTGGTTGTTCTTCACCATGGAGACGAAGAAGCACAGGCTTTGGGAATATTTCCGTAGCATAACCACTGATTTCTTATATGTACCTTTCCTTTTTCTGTGATGAAAGGTTATAAACATTTCATCTTCATCCATCCCAAGCAAACCAAAGGTTCCATGATCATCAGGGAAGTTTCAACCCTGCTCGTGTGCTATGGTCCAGGGTTCTTTAGTAGGAACACTCAGTGGGCCCATGAAGTGACTTTTTGACACTTTCCTACTGCATTCTACTGAGCAGACATTTCTTTTTCATTC
>NW_005322824.1:0-1349 GCF_000412655.1 Myotis brandtii | reverse complement strand
AAGCCTTTTTTCCCCCCACATATTATAATCCTTTGGTCAAAACTTTATAAGAGCTAGGTAGTTCTTGCATTATATCTTGAGATGCCAATTGGTATTAAGCTATTTCTCACTGCCCGGTACTTTTGTTTTGGTTTCTTGGCAAAGGTCTCTTTTCTTAAATTATCCTTATACCTTATGCACTGATTTCTAACATACTATGAGAACTGCTTTTACATTTGATCTTACTCCCTGTCACATGGGACTCTCCCAATACCTTTGATCTGTTCACACTGGACCCTGGGTACACCAGACATTCTGTCCACGTTGGGCCAGTTAGAGAAACTAAAGAAGTTTGAAATCAGAGACAAGATTCCAGGAGAGACTGGAAAAGGTAGAAACAGGTCATACTGACAAAGCATTGCTAAGCAGGACCCTGATCTAGGTGCCCACTGCTTCACATACTCGAATTAGGCCTCAAGTAAACCATGGTCATCTTTGTTTCCAACCAAGACAGCTGTGTTATCAGAGATTGTAAAGATAAGAATTCCTTGACTAGCTGGACCAAGAGATCATCATTCAAATAATGCTATACAGACCAAAGAAATGTCAGTGTAATAGTCATAAAATTCAGAGCCAAGAGAGGAAAAATTCATGTTAATGAAAAAAAATTGAACCATCTGAAAAGAAAAGATACAAAAAAGTTACCTTATATGTAATACTTTCAACAAGAAAGTTTTTTTTAATAAGAAGATACCTTTTAAGATGTTTAATATAGCTGCTAAGCCATGAAAAATACCACCTTCAGAGGAAGCACATACAAGAAAATAAAAGGAGGCTCTCAGGTTCCAAGTTTCCAGCCAAGATCAGTAAGATAAGTACATGAAATATTATGGCAGTGAAATTTTAACCTTTTAACAGTTCAGCTGAAATATCTTGTGCTAGAAAGTGAATGATTCTGGAGCAGAAAACCTTGGGCTTCCAGCTCATGTATTTGTTCCCACCTATGTACAAGGTGTTGTCAGTTCCCTGGGAAACCATTTACTTTAATTGTCAAATGTTTTCCTGTAGTTCTTTGAGAATATCATCACTACCCATGATTTTCAAGCAGATTTTTTCAAAAATAAAACTGTTCTAAATTCAGTTTTGGTAAAACAGACTGCTTTCTAATAGAAATTCTTTCAAAACCTCCACCTCACCCTTGTAATTCACAGGTTCTCCTTATTCTTCCAGAACTTACTATTCATCAACCCAAAGTCAACAGTAAACAAAATGAGTGAAAGAAAAGTGAAGGCATGGACTACATTAGTACCTAAGATACTTCCTAGGATGCTAACCATCAAAACCATAACCCCTAGCCTTCTTCCCACAAC
>NW_005322823.1:0-1349 GCF_000412655.1 Myotis brandtii | reverse complement strand
AGTTTGAAATGTAGGCCCAGGCGATGGGGGAAGTGTGCTGCCTCTGAGTCAAATGGCTGGAATTTCACATCCCTGGTGATCAGCCATGAGCCCCCATCCCGACTCCAGCCCCTGCTCAATGGCCGGCCCCCGGTTAGCCACTCCGGCTGATAAAAATGTTGACTCTGCAGCTGATTGCTCCCTGACACCGCTCACAGCGGGGTCCCTCCTCCCCAGCGGCTTCTGCACACGCAGGAGCTGAAACCTCAAAGGTTTGGACACAGAGAGCAAAGGTTTACTGAGAGCAATCAGGACCCCCTTCCGCTGGGGGAGGCTTTGGGAAGGGAGAGGGCGGGCATTCATTTCTGAGCGCGTCTCACAGCCAGGCGCGGTCAGGGGGCTTCGTGTCAACTCTCTCTTCGTAAGCACAGTATCCTGGTTCTCGTCTTCATCCTGTTGACTACACTAGACACTGGGCGCTCAGGGCAATGAATATGGTGTCAGGAGAAGGAGGGGCTGGGGTAGGAAGCACCCAGAAAACTGTGGGGAGAGCCCACGGCCGGGCCATTCCCTGCGTGTCCATGGAATGGTGAGGAGCCAGGTCAGCCACGACCTGTGGTGGGTGACCCTCCCTGCGGGATGGGCACCTCCTCATTGGTCACTGTGGAGCCGGTCAAGCCAAGAATGAAGCCCAACCCCTGGCAGCCAAAGCCCCTCCCAGCGCGACTTCCTCCCGGGCCTGGTTGTGAGTGGAAGCAGGTGGTTCTGGAGGGTTCGGGGGGCACAGCCGCCTCAGAGCCAGAGCCGGGGCAGGGGGACTGGGATTTAGGGCAGAGCGGCTCTGCTGACGGAGGGCAGGCGCCTCTCTGGGGAAAGGGGGCCTTTATCTAGGCAGTGGCCGGGCATTCGGGCTCGAGCATCGAGCCCAGACCAGAGCAGGGGCCAGCCAGCTCTCTCTGTCCTGCAGAGCAGGTGGCAGCACCTAGCGTGGGGGACACAAGCCTTTCCTCTCTGGCCACTACCCCAGCACCCCCTCGCGTGTGGGGAGGAGCCTGCCCGTTCCTGAGGACACGGTTCCCAGCGTCTCAGTTGGGGGCGCGCCCTGGGCCCGTCCCATGCCTCCCCGCCCAGCCATGTAGACGGTCACTAGAGTCTCTCAGATCAGGCCAACCTCACCCGGCGGCAACGTCGGGAGCCTCAGGGCTGCAGTGGTGGCTTCTGCGCTGAAAGTGGCTTCACACGCCCCCAAGATTGAGAACCTCGGGTTTAAACTCAGCCACCCAGTCCCTGCACACGCTTCCTCCCCGGGCAGCTCCTCGTGACTGTGACGTGACCGGGTCTCCCTCCCTGGCCCTGGCGCCTCAGTGTGC
>NW_005322822.1:0-1349 GCF_000412655.1 Myotis brandtii | reverse complement strand
TCTGTAGACACTTTAAATACATAATTTGTTAACAAACCTTTATAAATTGTGAAATGAAATATGAGTGGGTATCACTATTGTTGCTACAATTATTATGTGCATATGATACATGAGGGAATCCAGAAGATAAATTATTGTTAAGTACTTTGTTTTTCCATAACCTTTACTCTAACAGTTAAAGGGGTATTCATGCATGACCTTGGAGTATATTATTTTAAAAAGAGGGAGAGTGTAACTACCCCCACACAATTTAGTGCCAAGATTCACTACCCTTCCCCCTTATTCCCAGTCCTTTCTCTCGCTCTTTTCTCCCTGCCCTTCCAGAGTTTAAGAGGTTTTGAAACTGGCAGCATGTGAGTAACATCTCATTTCATTCTCACTTGAGAAGAATGACTGACAACTAGAGTCCGAGAGGGTATGTGCGAGAACCTGTGGTCTTTTATTTATTGTCAAGACTGTAATTTTTTAAGTCTTTGAAACACTTAAAACGACTTCTAATTAACTGTCGCCAAGATGAGGAGATGTCGATGCCTGGCTGTGGAGACCCAGCGTGAGAAATCGAGGTGTCAGGGGGTCACAGTCCTGCTGGAGGCCTCGGGGAGACTCGCCCGGCGTCCCTTGGCTTCAGTGGCTCCTGGAATCCTTGGCTTGAGATACAATCTCCGCAATCTCTGCCTCCACCCTCACACCACCCTCTTCTCTAGCCCCCGTCTCTGTCCCCTTTGGTCCCCAGGGAATGTCCTTTAGAAAGGCTTTCACCCCCACTGTGTGAGATGCGGAGGCCTCGTGTGTGTGTGGAATGAGATGGGTGGGAGGAGGGAGAAGGGCCGGTGCCTGTGCCTTTACGTCCAGGGAAGAAGTTGTGCAAATAGCAACCGTGGCTGCGGTACCTTCCTACCTCTAGCTCCCCAAAGAATACAACTCCGTTGCATTTTGATTTTCATCCCTTACTGCCAACACTGGATGCATCTTTGTTCTCTCTCGGTGCAAATCTAGTGAACCCATCCAGAAAAGAAAAAATCAGTATTTTGAAGAGGAGAAAAGTAAACAAGATACTACAGAATATGATTGACAATGACACATTTCTTTATCGCATCATTTGCCCTACAATTGTTTGCAGTAAAGCCAGTAGTACTAGCACTGAGAGACTGGTGACGTTTCAAAGTGGGTTGAGCGTGCTTTGAAGGCACATAACAGCACCCTGACTGACAGAGAGGAGGGGCGGGATTGTATGTGGCCAATTAAAAACAACAACAGTTGCTTCAAAAATGTCACCGGTAGTTCCATAGCTAGTACTGTCATTAAAACACATATACACACACACACACACGCACACACACATGCACATG
>NW_005322821.1:0-1349 GCF_000412655.1 Myotis brandtii | reverse complement strand
TGCCTTTAACATTTATGTAAAACATTTTTTGTACTTGCCCAATCGAAACTTATTTGGCCACTAGGTAAGGCTAGCAATAAAACTACTGGTCCGCAATGTGTTAAGCTCTAAGCTAACGGGGGGAGGGAGCAGGTGTCTCCTCAGTGACCCAGGCGCTCTGGGAACCACAGCCCCTACACGTGTACACATGTAGATTGAGATAGTAGATTGTCTTTGGAGGTCAGACAGCTTGCATAGCAGGAGGAGGCAGCTTTGTTTTTCTACAGACACTTCTCAGAGCCACTGAAACAGCAACTGGATAAATATAGAAGGATGACGCATGAACTCTGAGTGGATGTGTGCGCGTTAGCATGCATGCACAAACAAGCCTGTGAGCTGGAGACTGCCACGTGGCCCACAACCTCCAGGAATCAACACCGAGGCTCCCATAGCCAGAGAGTCTGAGCAGAATGTGGTGTCATCAAAGAAGCCTGGCAGGAGGGTGAGATGAGGCCGCGAGCACAGTCATGCCCTCGGCTCCTTGGAGCTCTCTCAGAGGTTGCCCTCCAGTCGGCCCAGGCTATATATAACCCTGCTTACTGCAGTGCACATGCGATCTTTCTGAATGAAATACCAGAAATCCTTCCAGACTCTGTGAGAGCATCAGCTAAGTGGCATTTGAAAGCCCTAGAAAATGAGTAGGAAACTGAGCAGGTGTTTTGCTCATTGTGAAAGGCAAACACTGATTTGGAAGGTTTCAAGGTAGGGAACATGGGCCAAACTCAGTACTGCCAATTTTTAATCACCTGCACAATTAGCAGCCTGGCTTAACAAAGCCTATTTTGTCAAGCTCTGTTTTAGAACTAGTGAACTGCAGCAATAGCACTAAACAGATGAACAGTGCAGTGATCATATCCCACTCTCAAAAACCAATGCTCTGCCCACACAATCCTGGAGCAGGCCCTCCCACCAGCAGCTATCTGACACTTCCTTCTTGGCCATGACTAAATTGGCATAAGGGCAGGGATCATGTCTCTGTAAGGCCATCTGCCCTGTGGTTGATCAATCCATATTAACTAAACTATATTAAATCAATTTGATGTGCATCAACAGTAACTTCTTGGGATAAAAAACTACAAAAACAGAGTCTTCTCTCTTCTTATTACCATCCCTAGTCATGACTGTCATTTGAAATAACTTCAAACCATTTAATGGGAAGGCATACAACACCTAAAGGTTACTAAATGGCATCTCCTTGGGGACAGGATCTCTGTGGGAGACCCAGTATCAGGTGACCATCAGGCCTTGGAATGCTTTGGCACAGGTCCCCTTATAAAAGTTGTATATGCTTCAGTCTGTTTCTCAGGTCA
>NW_005322820.1:0-1349 GCF_000412655.1 Myotis brandtii | reverse complement strand
TAATGATTGTGTGGCAGGTGGCCTCTAAGATAGCTCCCCACAACCCCCACTCCTGGGATTCATGTGCTCATCTTGAGTATGGACTGAACCTTGTGACTCACTTGCAGTGCGTAGAATATGGCAAAAATGATGGTGTCATTTCCAAGATTAATTTACAGAAAGAATCTGATGTCTGTCTTGCTTACCCTTTCTTGCTCACTTTGATGAAAGCCAGCTCTCATTTGTGAGTTGCCCTATGAGAAATGCGGGTGGCAAGAAACTGAGGGAGGCCTCCAGCCAACAACTAGCAAGGAACTGAGGCCCTTTGGTTCAATAGTCCGAGATGAGAACTAAGTCTTGCCAACAACCACATGAGTGAGCTTGGAGATGGATTTTACCAGCTGAACCTTAAGTTAATAGGAAATAGATACCTTAATTTTAGCTTTAGAATAGGCTCTAAGTTCATACCAAGACTCCTGACCCACCAAAACTGTGAGAAAATGAATGTTTGCTGTTTTAAGCTGCTAAATTTGGGAGTTTTTTGTTATGCAACAATAGATAACTAGTACAGGCTGTAAAGTAATCAGCACAGCACCTGGCACACAGTATATTCTCTGTAAAGGATGGCTATTGTTATTAATGTTTTTGTGCACATAAAGATTACACACTGATGATTTAATCACTCTACTTCTCTCTAGGCTTCCAAATAAAGAATGTTTCGGACCACAAAGTGTCCTTGTTAATTTATGGACAATGTTTTAGCCTAAAATAATGAACATTATGCCTCTGGGAAAAGAGAGTTTATGGAAGTGGCATAAGATAAAATGGCATCTCCTGAGTAGAGGACACCATTTTACAATATGTCCCAATCCTGAGACACTGGGTTAAATCAATCATATCTGAGCTGTAGAGTTTAGACATCTTTACTGCAGTGCACAGTGGCTAAAATATCAGCAAAATATTCAATCTTGTGGAACCTGTTTAATTAAAAACCTGACATTCAGACCCTACAATGTGTTTCCTTTTGGAGAAAAGCCACCATATAATTGAGTACTGGACAAACCAAAGATATTTCAATCAAAGGGCAGGTTGTTTGTTGTTTTTATCAAAGTCAAATAAAATTTATCCTGAAAAAAAAATAACCAAAGATATGGAAACAGATTTATGTACACGGATGTTCATTGCAGCATTACTTACAAAGTTTAAAAAAATAGGAGGCAATATAAATGTTCAACAATGGGCCTATTGAATGATTGCTAGTGTGTTCATACATTGAAATACTATGAGGATTTTAAACATGTGTTATAGGAATGTTTAAGAAGCTGGGGAAATACTCATATTGTTGAGTTTTTAAAATGTGTATTAAAAAA
>NW_005322819.1:0-1349 GCF_000412655.1 Myotis brandtii | reverse complement strand
AGAGGCGGGCCTGTCATTCCTGCTTTGCGGGTGGATTGAAGGGACTGGATCAGGCCCCCCAGAGAGGAAGCAGCAGAGTCCAGCTTCTAGCTGGCTCCGTGGGGGCCACACTGGCCCCTGCCTCGGATGTAGGGCCTCCCTCCTTGAAGGCCCACGGAGCATGGAGCCCAGGACCCTTTCCCATTCTCTCCGTCACTATGGAGAAGCATTTGCACTCCCTTCACAGCCACTGCTCAAAGCAGCACACTTCCAAGGTGCAAATGCCACCCCTGGGCAGTGTGACTTTAGCACCACTTTTTAATAAAACCATCTTCTCAGAAAAGTAAAGTGAGGACCGTGGAAGGCTGGGCTCTGACCTCCACGCCCAGCCTCACACCTTCCTCCCAGGGGCTGGCTCTGGCCAGAGGTATCAGGAGAGACTTGAACAATGAAAAACGAGGAACCGGCCATTGCAACCTCCAGGCCATGTTTTCAGGACGCAAGAGAGTCTCGAGATGAGTGAGCTTCAGTACCACTTGGGGAGTTTGTGGACAGTGCCAATGCTCGGGCCTCCCCCCACAGCTTTGGATTCCGTAGCTCTGGGGTGGGTGGAGGGGTCAGGCTTTTCCCAAGCTCCCCACGGGCACTCAGCGCAGGGAATCTGCAGGCCCCTCCTTGTGAAATTCTACATTGAAACTTCCATCCTGCCGGGAACAGCGCGGAGGCCCAGCTGATGGTGGGCTCTGGACTTGGCACTAGCTTCAAAGCAGCTTGGTGTAGTGGGGCTCAGGACACCTGGGTCAAGTTCAGGCCTCATCCTAAGCAAGTCTGTGCAGCTTCTCTGAGCCTCAGTTTTATTCTTCGCAAACAGGCAGTCACCAACGTGCGCGCCTGAGTTGAGCAGTCACTGGAGAGATTTCACCTCGATCGCTGTGGCTGGAACAGAGGGGAAGAGATTAGGCTTCAGGAGTGGGCGGGGCCTCGTCAGCCTCCAGAAGTTTGAACTTCTGATTTGGACAAAGGACTGATAGGAGTGGAGGTAGGAAGATAGGTCAACAAGAGACGGATACAAGAGAGTGAGCAAGGAAGGGCAGTACCCTGACCTAACAGGTGGCACCATCATTAGAAAGGAGTTGGCTGGAGAGGTGAGAGGGAGAGGATGAAGGGAAGGCCTTGGAGACTGACCCAAGCAGGAGAAATCTGCCTCCCACCCCCAGCTCCATCTTAACACCCAGAGTCATACCTGGCACATGGAGACACTCAAAAATAACGATTGCATGAATGAACAATTGACTGAATTATCTTAGTTCTAGACCCTGTCTGGCTATGAAGAACAGATGAGATCTTCACATAAAAGCATTGGAAACTTG
>NW_005322818.1:0-1349 GCF_000412655.1 Myotis brandtii | reverse complement strand
CCATATTGGTTTGCTCAGACTTTGGAGGCAACTCCTCCGAGACCACCGGCCTAATAAAGCTGTGTAACTCCATTTCTCTAAGCATCCCTTGGGTTTCTTCGGTCTTCTCCTGGGCATGTGCTCTGACCCAGAATCAAACCATGATCTCCTGGTTCAAAGGTCGAGCCAGACCACTAAGCCATGTTGGCTGGGCAAGTCTGAAGCATTGTTGCTGCCCTCATGGAAGATCAGGCGAGAGAAGTTAAAAAACAGGAAGATGTGTGGCCATTTTCCCTGAAAACCTTGAATTTTATTTTCAGACTTCCTAGCTACTTTGTTCTGCTCTATTTATCTCATTTCTCAGGAACTTTCCCCAAGTGCCTCAGGTACACAGCTACCTCTAAGAAACAGTCCCTCTCCACCATTAAAATGTGCTTTGGGGAAATGCCGTGTTAAAGACATTCACATTGAGGTGTAACCGATCAAAATTGGGGCAAACAGCATTTCAACAAGTGGAAAGCTTTGTAAAGCTGAGGAATGGATCTTTAATGAAGAGTTTCAGATGGGAACCATTAAATTGGACTGATTTGTGGAGCCTATATCTGAAATCCCACTAGCATTTACCTGTTAGCTTTTCCTCCTAGTCAGGCCCCCTCCCTTGTCTGTTCCTAAGAGGCCCGTTTTAAATTTGAATGAAGTGCAAACACAACAATCCCCTTAAGGCATGTTTGCAGATTGAAAAACTCCCTGGTTTCAAGGTCCCAGGAACTGAAGGGTGATTGGATGCAAAGCCTGCGTAGGCACAATTAGGGGAAGAACATTGGAAAATAAAGCAAAACAGTAATAGAACTCATCAAGACATTACTGACTACTGATAGAGTTCAAAGAAGCAGGAAGGAAGAAATTGAAAAGGAAAAATGCCGGGAAGAGACACAGCTGCTGGTTTTGACAAAAATGACTCAGTCCAACCAACCAAGTCTACTTCAGTTGATTTGATCTCCAACTACAGCCCAGAGAGTGACTTCGCAAAGAGAAAGATATCCAACTGGACTTGCAGGTGAGTGGGGCACAAAGAAGCGCCGGTGACAAGATCAGTGTGTGTCCAGCAAGTCAGGTACAAGTCAGGGGCCACGCTTGTTAGACATGAGCAGAGCAAGAACGGTGGGCCAGTCACAGAAACACCAGGTTGGAAAGCCCTGGATGCCTAGCAAGGGGCAAAACTGGGGAAAAAAGAACCTCACCTCTAGGGTAACCTATGCTCCCCTTGCATATCATTGATCATGGGGGACCCCTAATCTTTCATATTGCTGTTCAAGCGGTTTAGACCCCCTGGCCCTTTCCTCCCTAAAGATAACATCTAGGCCTCAGTT
>NW_005322817.1:0-1349 GCF_000412655.1 Myotis brandtii | reverse complement strand
ATTTTTAAAAAGCTGCATTTGTGTTATGGTTAACCATTTTTCTACAGAATTAGAAAAATTAATGTAATGAGATATTGAGCTTCTGATCTGTTTATGGGTTATTTCTTAAATAAAAATGTAACCTTCTTATATAAAAATATTAACTTCATTCTAACTTGAGAATAATTTAGATAAATTTGTATTACTTAATATTGATCAATTAGAAAGAAATGTCTACTGCTATACAGATGTAGGGGACTCTTTTATTGTACAAAGAGACTTGATTGCAACAAAAATAAGAGTGTGCTCATGTTGACAAGGCTGGTCCTCAATCTCTCCTGACCCACGTCACTGTCTCTATGCTGATAACTGTCCTTGGGAGGACCAGCCTGCCCACCTGTCCCTGTGCTGCACCATGTATTCAACTCACTCTTCACTTGAATGTATCAGGTGAACCTTTATTCATTCAGCAGAGGGCCAGGAACTTAGAGATTTCCCTGAACTTTGGGAAGGTTTGAGAAAGGATATGTCACCAAGGCACAAAAAAGAGAACTTCAATATCAAAACAATATATGACATGATGTCAATTATCCCAATAGCCATAAACCAAATGTATAGTATTAGGTGAATTGTATCTGATGTGAAATGAATACAGTTTAGATGTTTTATTGTAAGGTAAGATATGACTTTTAAAAGTAAGATGATCTAGTGTTGATAAATGGTCTTAAGTGGCCTTTGCTCAGACCCCAAATAGTCCAACAATTCTCAACTTCCTCCTTCACAGCATTCTCCTCATTGTTCTGCAGCATGGCATGACTAGCAGCCTGGTCTCCAGAACCAGAAAACCAGAGTCACACTCTCATTCATTCAATTAAAATTTCCTTTTAATTGCTCCAGAATACAGTGTCTTCCTTCTGCGCTCCCTGGTCCTTCTTTAGCTTAGGTCCTCATTTTTCTTAATTCTGAGCGGGACTCTAGGTTTCTGGGCTCTAGCCTCTGTGCCCTAGTCGTTTTCATACTTCACTATGTATAAATAAAACCGGGCTGTTGGATTGAGCCCACAGATCTATCTGGAGCCATATTTCCTGAAATCGATTACCTATACTGTTTTCATACATGGTATAGTAAATTGAAACTTGACGATCAATGAATCAGAACAGTTTTAATTTGAGATCCTTCTAAATTATTTAATCTATGAAGGATGGTCAACGAAGTAAAAAAAATAGTGTAATTATTAATTTCTTGGGCTGTTTTTTAATTTAAATTGATTGGTTTAACAGTATCTGCCAGGCACAGCTTAATCAGTTCTATATCTTTTATTTTTTATGCAAGTTACATTTACTGGTGATTTATTGTGTTTAATTTGTATA
>NW_005322816.1:0-1349 GCF_000412655.1 Myotis brandtii | reverse complement strand
TAACAAATATTTGCAGAATACTTATCATGTATCAGAAGGCAAGCTACGCAGTGAATAGAGGTACGCAAAGTTATGAGACATGGCCTTGGACCATGAGACATGTAGTCTTATAAAAGACACAGCTTATAAAAGGGAAAAAAATAGAGCAAATAATCTCAAGATAAAAAGTTTATTTAAAAGGAGGAATTATTGTAATCAGAGGTGGTCAACTACTTGCATTAGCTCTTGACCTGGGTCTAGAAAGGATAAAATAGGAATGGACAAGTAAAAGGGAAGAGAAGGGAGAAAGTCTTAAGCAGAGACTACATCAGTGGCATAGAAAATGCAGAGTGCCAAGACCATCAGTAGTGTGTATGACATCCAGCATGAGCACTGAGATGCAAAATGAAAAATATTAGGAGAAGGAGGAGGCTATGGTTGGCCTTGAATTCCACCATGAAATATATTAGGAGAAGGAGAAGGAGGCCGTGCTAGGCCTTGAATGCCAGGTCAAGGAATGTGACTTAATCGATAGCTGAGAGTCACCAAGTACTTTAAGCAAGGAAGTTACCAACTCAAAGTGGCATTTTGGGAAAATGAATCTGGTGGTATTCTGAAGTAAGGCCTGAAGTAGAGAAAGAAGGTGAAGAACAAGCAAATCTGAGAACAGGCATAAACTGATAGAGACCTCAACTGAGGGAATTCTCCTTCAAATAGAATAGGAATGTATGTAAGTCAAACACCATAAAATTAAAACTCAGAGTTTGATTTTTTTTTTAATATGGAAAATATGTGAAAAGGACCTGGAGAAAATTGTCACATAACGGGCATCTAGAAAAATCCTCTTCACTTGTTCTTGTGGTGTTCTGAACTAAAGACGAAATGTTCTGAACTGAAGTTTCCAAAGAAACAGCACAGAGAAGTCAGAGGGCAAAGCATTCTCTCTGAACCTTGGAGCTCAAATGTTAGTTTCTTCACAAAGGCCAGTGGAAGCTTTTCATCCTCAAAAACAAGCCAGCAAGGGAAAGAATCACTCATGTGATGTTCCAAGGAAATTCTGTCCAGTGGTTGGTCCTACCTAGGGCAGCCTGGCCTTGAGTTAGATGACACAATATGAAACCCTCGGACCCCTTTAAGATCCACCTTCTATTTCTAATTGCTTTCTTAAAAACATAAGGAGCTTCAAAAATAAATAACAAAAGAGGTATGCTTGAATCCTCTGAATGAGCTGTATTCGGGGCTGCATTTAATTTGTGATTTCTCCTGTGCTGACTTATTCACCACTCCTCTTTAAACAAAACTCCCTACAAGAAATCTTCAGTTCTCCAAAAGAATAAAAATTGCCAGTTCTTATTTTTGAGTTGCCTAAA
>NW_005322815.1:0-1349 GCF_000412655.1 Myotis brandtii | reverse complement strand
TGATTTTCAGGTGTGCACATGAACATACAGAATAAAAGTTAGACTTCCCAGCATCTTTTAAAGCTAGCGGTGGCCACACTGCTGGGCCAGCAGAAGTGCAAAACTAATGTGTGAAATTCAATGCCAAGTACTCTATCAGGCATAGCTCAGCTATTAAAATGGAGATCAGTCTATGCGTTTCAATCAGAAAGGATTTCATAGAATGAATGTGTTACACAGTGACAAAAGATCTGAGATTCATAACAGAAGGACATCACTACAACTCATAGAAATAGAGGGATAACAGGAGGCGTTCAGAACCAAAGTTTCCTGTTGATGGCTGCTTGAGAACTGAGAGTGAGAACTGAGTCATGGGGCCTTGAACATCTGTCTGAGATCAGGGGCACAGAGGAAATGCAGATGCTGTTGGATGCCACTCAAGGGGGACAGAGGGAAAGAGGAAATACCCTACCTGCCCAGGTCATCTACCAGGTTCCACAGCAGAACAGGAAAAAGTGAGGCATGCATCTTAAAGTATTACATGAATGACCAACAGAGACTAGTATATAAATGAGATGGATATCTGGCCTATCCTTTCCTTTGAGTTGCAATTTGGGTGTGAGGGGAAGCCGTCTGTTGACAGAGTGACAGGAGAGAAAGAAGCTGGGCCCCTGACAATTTAATAGAGGCTTTTATGTGAAAATTCAGCTCAGTTTTTTATGAGGAAAAGAAATACACATACCTCTTGATAAAGTTATATGTTAGTGTTGAATGTCTGACCCAATAGTTAGTCTATATTACTATAGTATGTTACAATTAGAATTGCATTGCTGCAATGAAGGATCTGAGAGATGGTGTTATGGGGAAAAAAGGGGAGAGCAGGGGCGTAAAAAGCAGGCATCTAACCTCAGCTTGAACACTTCAGTAGTGAACAACATCTCACTTAACAGGCCAACCCATTTAATTATTGGTCAGTCATCTCTCATTTTTGCTTTAATTACTTTGTGAGCCACAGTCTGCCTCCCTCCAATTTGCTCCCAATTTTATACTGTTTTTTTTAAATATTCATTATCTTTAATCAGTCAGCATCTGCACACACTCAATGTATATATTTTAAGTTATAATTACCTAGGAATCAATTTTATTTTCCTCTTCTTGAGGTTCAAATCAATAATCATTAAATAGAATCACTTCAGTTAAAGCATCATTACATTTACCAAATTAACTAATCAAATAGGTGGAACCAACATAACAAGTAAGCAATTTCACAAACAGCTCCGTGCTAGTTGCGACCTGAATATTCATGCAAAAGTGTAAAGCCCATGTCGGGCTGTAGCTCTCTCTTCAAATGGAAGCGAGGCACATTATAG
>NW_005322814.1:0-1349 GCF_000412655.1 Myotis brandtii | reverse complement strand
CAACGCTCTATCCACTGAGCAAAACCAGCTAGGGCGACACTTTTTACTTTTCAAAGAACTTTTTCATCCAGTCCTCACGTTAACCCTGTGAAGTAGTGAGAGGAGATGTCGGCCTCCTGAACTGTTCTCTTTGGGAAAGGATGTGGCCAAAGAAAGAGGTGGGTACCCAGCTCATCACCAGCGGGGCAGAGCAACAACCCAGGTCTCCTGACTCGCGGACCAGGTCTCTTTTCTCTGTGTTCTTGCGGCCTGTGAAGCCACGATGGAGTTTCAGCAAAAAGGAAGGTGACATTCTCCATCTCCTCCCAGGCACATAGGATGTTGCTGTGACTTTGAAGCCACTGCTTTGCTGTGTCCACATTCTCTCTCCGGGACTGGCCTTGGGGAGGAGATTCAAAGAGAAACCTTCAGAGGGGAAGTCTCGGATTCCAGTCACTGTGGCTGCCCATGCCTCTGGTGGATTTGTTCGCTCTGTCGCTGGACCACATGAAACAGGAGCTCTCTAGAATGAAAAGGGGTCTTTGTACCACAGCTGAGGTGAACTCTATGAGGAAGAGATGCCACTTCAGGGAGAGGGGATGGGACCCACACACGCTCTCCTCGATTCCTGGCTGAGACTCCAGGACGCACATGGACCCTCGAGGCCTAGGAGTGAGGTTTGTGCAGAAGGGAACACAGAGCACTAACGATGTGTCCTTGAGGCGTCCGAGCGAACCAGAGTTTCCTTCAGGGAATACAGATTATGCTTATCGGGGCTCCGGGTAGCAACTTGAAGACGAGGCCTTACTTACAGACTGCCTTGACGGCTTTGACACACACAGCCTTGTATTTTATCTATTTCTGGATGTTTGTCCTCTTTCTCCAGGTAGAACTGAAGCAGATCGACATTGAGCCATATCTTGTAATTATTTGTATCCTCTAAGGCTTCCTCGTGCTTAAAATATCTGATGAACCAATGGGAATCCGTTTTCAGCTGCCCCCTTATCCCCCGTGTTTCTCAGCCCATGCTTTCAATCCGAATCACCTGGGAAACGGGCACGTGCACTTTGAAATAAGTCCCGAGATGAAGCTGGCACGCACGGGAGTTTGAGAATGATTGCTTTATCCCTTTCCTCTTGGTTTTGGGCGCTCCCGTGACTTTGAGCAAACACAGTCTCAGACTTTGCAGTGTTTTCTGATTTACGAGGCTGATTCCTCATGTTTGTCTAATTTATGTCTAATGTTATGGGGCTAATTTAATAAGAGCCCTAGGATGTGGGATCTTTTTCTACCCACTTTACAGATGAGAAGACAGAGGAGTGGTATTCTGAGGGTCGCATAGCCAGTTTGTGGCCGAGCCTGTACTCATC
>NW_005322813.1:0-1349 GCF_000412655.1 Myotis brandtii | reverse complement strand
TTTATAATGCCAATTTGGCCTTAAAGAGATCACAACAAATTATTTTTAATCACAGTGAGTAAGAATAACCATTTTTCCACATATTTGATAATATATGATAATGGCTTTTAAAATTTTATTGATCTGAAGGAAAACTGATATATTTGTTATTTTTAATTTATATTTCTTTGATGAACCATCATCATAAAGTTATGCAATTTACATTTTTCTATTGTAAAATTTCTCTTCTTTGTTCAATTTCTATGTTTGTTCAACATTGTTTTTTATGTATATGAATTCTTTACACATGTGTGCATTGGTCTTTTGTTATATACCTTTCAAATATTGTATAGAATTGAGTTAATTTATTTTGTGTATGCATAAAAAAATCATTGCTATTAGCCCCAACTATTAACAACCTTTCTACAATTAGCCACTCTACTGCAAGTACATAAATCAAAGCTCCTAATTGGGATTGTGGCATATTCAAAATTTCTTTTTCTGTATTTCTTTCTGCACAATAATTTTAAGGATATAGCTGAGAAATCGCCAACAGGATGAAGCAAAATATATGTACTTGATACTGAATGATGACAATGTCTGGAGTTTTTAATAGGCAAATATGCCCAACACATGGTGACTATTAAATGAAGCATTAAGTCTATTGAGAAGTCCGAGATTATCATCATTTAGTGTTGCAATTTTACATAATTTTAACAAAAACTGTTTCTTTCATATCAGGCAAACAACATTCAAATAGTATGTTTTTCCTAGTTTTAAAAACCTGATGCTCATTCTTTATGAGAGGTTAACAGAATTGAAATAGTTGGTCTTCCTTTTTTTAGTAATTTAGGAATCATCAACTGCAAGACAATATATATACAAGGTGCATATCTCTATGTCCCTTTGGGGATATCAAGTTCACACCTCCAAATTCTCAATGACATTAAAGTATGTGATTTCTAGAATAAAATGCAAATAAAATAATTACAGAACACTAAATTCTCTAATATTGGGAAATTATCTCACTATCATTTTATATAATAGTTTATGGACCTTTGGTTATCATTTAAAAACTTCCGGATTATTGATAATTTTCTTAAAATAAGAGCTTATGTATTCATTTAAGTTAAAAAGTATTAATGATAGTCTCTGAAACAATAGATTTAGGAATGAACATTAACAAAAATGATAGGTAACGTTTTAAAATTGTTTGAACGAGAGGCCATAATAAAAAAAATGAAGACATCTGCTTCTTCATGAAGGTGTAACTTCTTGGGACTTACTCTCCCACTACAAACAAGTAAACAACTAGTTACTCAATGAAGGAAATAAAAGAACATTATTATACAATGTTATATATGTAAAGT
>NW_005322812.1:0-1349 GCF_000412655.1 Myotis brandtii | reverse complement strand
CCATGTTCAGAAACCTGACCCACAGGGAGAGGCTGACTGAGCAGGGGCTTGTTCTTTCCAAGGGGGCGTTTCTGGAATTGCAACAGGTAGGCTCTCTGAGCAGCTCAGGTGGCCTGAGTTCATCTGAAGAGAAGCACCAGGTTGCAAGAGGTGCCCCCTCCCCTCCCAAATGGCTTCAAGTTCCTGGGTCCAGCCCAGTTTTGGCCCGGGGCGCCCCCTGGTGGCCAAGAGTGGCGAGCCGCTCCTGGGCAGGGGCGGAGTTTCTCCTCCCAGCCAGAGGAATTGCTGTGAGTGATTCCAGTGGAGCTGCCTTAAATTTACTTGGCTGCTGTGCATCAGCAACTCCAGGAGTTCTCATATCTTGACCCTTGAACTGGATGCTGTGTCGTTTGCACTGCAACATCTGTCTGCATCAGGCCATGTCAGCCTACGCCTCTGTAAATAGGGCCACTTGGGTTCTTAGTATCTGAGCCATTGCGATAGGCCCACAAAGCCAAAATGTCTTCTTGCTGGCCTTAGAGAGAGCTTGCCAGGCCCGGTGTGTTGCCGTGTGGGTGTGATGCCTTGGGCGAGTTGTGCGTGTGTCTTGATGGCGCGCCACTGGCCCACAGCCCCGTCTGCCATGGCGCTCACTGTTGAGTTGTGGTATTGTGGCACTCGCAGCATGGGGTCAGCGGGCACTGCTGTGTGCCAGTGGATGCTCCCAGCTGGTGCCTACTCGGGATTGGAGCATCTCCTCTGTACTACGGGTACTTACATGCCAGGTGGCATCATCCACTGCTTCACAGGAATGAGACATCATTTCTCCTGTAAGCATGTTTTAAAGCACCTTTTGTGAAATATACTTAATCTCTTTTTTCAGATCTCTTTTCTTGTGTTTTCGGAAGGTCGCAGGGTGTGCCCTACACTGGCAGGTGCTCTAGGGCAGACACCCTGTGCCAGACCTCGCTTGGTAAATGGCAGGGCTGGACTGGGCTGCTTCTGCTATTGCCTCCAGCTCCTTCCAGAGCCCTCCTAGCTAGCTGCCTCCACCCTGGGGGTCTGGGACCTCGGCCAGGGTGGAAGCACAGGAGCGCAGACTGCTCGCAGCACGGCTTGGCGGTAGAAGCTTGTCCTCTGGCCTTCACTCTTGGCTCTCGGCCAGGCGTGGTGCTGACACTGGCCTCCTGGGACCGTGTGCACCTGGGCACCGTGCCAGCTCAGGGCAGGCTCCAGGCAGGTTTCCGCCTCTCCTGGTGCTGGCATTGCAGCCTTTCCCCAGAGAAGCTGGAGAGGAGGCCTGGGGTGCCAGGGCCTGTGGTCTGCACTGGGCAGAGCTAAGAGAAATTCTGTTGGCCCCTCTGTGCCAA
>NW_005322811.1:0-1348 GCF_000412655.1 Myotis brandtii | reverse complement strand
CCCTTGTCTTTGTAAGATTAGTTTTCTCCAGAAATGCTGTTATTTATTGACATTGATTGTGAATTCTGGTCTGTTTTTCAAGACTCCGTGGTAGTATTTTTTAAGTCTCAAAAAACCTTCTTCTCTAACTTGCTAGAATAGGCAGTCCTTCCCCTAGGCACTCATTGCTCATAAGTTTTGTTTTGGTCCCCCTCCATTTGACTGAGTTTTGTTAGAGCTGCAGCTTTGCGTTATTGATCTCAGTGCCCCCAGAAACTGCTAAAGTGGCTGGGACTGTGGAGACTCGTGGGAAATGTGTGTGGACTGAGGGAATGCTGAGAGTGTGCTCCAGGCCAGGGCAGCCTCGTCTGAGAAGTTAGCTGAATTCACCCTGGTGTCCCCATCTCTCCATCCCTTCCTGAGAATATCTTTCAGAATCCCAGTTCCCACCTCTTCCCTGGGCCAAATGAGAGATAGACAGTTCATAGAAAGCTACCACCGTAGCTCAAGCAAGATATAATGAAACCCTAATGTAAGCAATTGTGTGAGAGGGAGGTGCAGAGGCCCATTGGGAAATACATTATGGAGGAAACCATTTCTAAACTGACCAATTTGAATATCTAGCCTTCGGCTCTAGGGTGAAAGTGACCTGTGTTTGAATCCCAGATTTTCCACGTGTGCTGTGGCTTTCTAAACATTGCTTTCCCGATCTGTAAAATGGGAATAAAACATGTTTGTGGGTATTAAATGAGATGATACATGTAAGAAAACCTAGCCCAGTGGTTGGAATATAGAAAGTGTGCAAGATTCAGAGCTATATGGGGGCAGCTGTGATAAACTGTCAGTGCATAATGGGCCCAGGCTGTGTCATGTAAACACATGGTAAGTGATTTTGTTCTTTATCCAAAAAAGAATTTACAGAATCGCTAGATAGGAAAAGCTCACCACACCTGAAGAAGCCTTTGATTATATTTTACCTAGTATTCATTACTAAGGAAGTAATTCAGTGCAGGTTTTCACAAGGTTGGAGTTTATAAAAGGCAGTGACCAAGAATGGAGTGCTTGGCAGGCAACATTTATGCTCCACAGTCATATAGTAGTTGGGGGGCTAGAAGCTAAGAATTAGTTGAAATGTGGCAAATAAAAAGAAGATTTGGGGACCTTAGAATTTTTTGCATGTGTACCACTGCATACTACTGGAAGCATTTATCCTTTAATAATATAACAGTACAGACTCAATTAGATGGCTTGGGCTCAATTAATAATTGAGTTATTTGAACCCAATGTGCAAACAGTAACCCATGTAAAGAATGACAGATAATTTTTTAAAAGTATATTTTTACTGATTTCAGAGAGGAAGAGAGAGGGA
>NW_005322810.1:0-1348 GCF_000412655.1 Myotis brandtii | reverse complement strand
TCTTGCACAAGTCGTAAAGACACGGTTCATGCCTCCCAAACACACAGAAAAGTTGTTTCCACTGAGGACTGAGTTAGAACATTAATTTAGAAGCACAATCTAGAGTTTTACTTGTCTCCAACTGAATTACGTGCCATGGCATTATGTCCGAAACTTATCTAATCTATGTTTAATATGTGTCCTCAAGGCTCTCTCTCATTGTCATAAAATCCTTGCAACCTGAATGGGTGGCTGTGTCCAAATAACCAACATCAGTGTGAACAACACCCGCGGCTGAGAAAGGGGAAAGGTCACTGTTGATGACAGGGGTGAGGCCTTGAGATGAGAAATACTACTTGATTCCTTGGGTTATTTCAGCAAGACGTCCCAGGGCAGGGAACAAAGGGAGGATGAAAGTTTTAAGAGCTGCCCTGGTGCCCAGAAGATGTTTGGTTTGGTTCATTGTTGTGAGGCAGCCGCAGCCGTCCGCTTGTAGAAGGAGCTGCAGGAAATCTGTCATCCTTCTTAAAAACAAGCGAGGGGCACTGCGGTCCCACTGTTGGCCCAAAGCAGGAACCAGAACGAAGCCCAGCATAGCCCCGTTCTGCTGAAAGGACGCTGGCTTAGGAAAGAGTGGCGGCTTTTCCTTCAGATCCCTGGCCTACCTCCTTCCCAGGCCGGTCGTGAGGAAGAGACAGGCTTCTTTAATGAGCAACAATTTATGACAAGTTGCAAAAGCTCTCAGTAGGAAGAGGAAGCCTGCGCATCAGCATGGGATGCTTTGCTGGGGCACCAGGAAATATTAACCCTGATGACCAAGTGATGTGAAACAAAGACGATTGTTGAGATGCCATTTCTGGAAGCGGCCAGCACTGTCACTGCCCTTGGGGGGGGGTGGGGGGTGAAGCCAGGCGGTTGCCCTGAAGAACAATGATGTTCCTTCTGGTGCCGGCTTCTGGGCCAAGCCACCACTGTGACCTAAGGGACAACATTAAACGATAGAGGAGGGGTCTCCTTTCTAGCGGGAATGAAACCACTAGGTTAGTGGTCTCTTTGTGACATTCTGACATTCGTTAGCGGGGTCACTGGTCAAAATCAGCAGGTCACCTGTCAGAGGGAGTCAAGGCATGCATAGTCCAGGAAGTATATAGGATACAGCTTTTAAAGAAAATCTGAGCACTGTCCATGTGCCAAGTATAAAATATTACCAGATAGTCATTGACAATATACTGTGAAGTCTCAGCTTTTATTACAAAAAGAAATAGAATCCCAGTTTTAACTAGTGGTTTACTTAGGAGAGGTTTAAAAGTGATGTATCCAGCCGGGCCAACTTGGCTCAGTGGTTGACCTATGAACCAGGAGGTCATGG
>NW_005322809.1:0-1348 GCF_000412655.1 Myotis brandtii | reverse complement strand
GCAGGTCAACACTCTATCCACTGAGCCAAACTGGCTATGGCAAGAATGGTTTTAATATATTTTGTTTTACCTTAATCTTTTATGAATGTGCCCTGCACATAAATAAATCATTTTATGTAGTTATTTGTATTTAACACTCATTCCAGTTCTGCTTCTGTGCAAAGAAGTATGCCTCTTCCTTTTAAAAAAACCTAGCTAGTGAAGCTCCAAGAGTGTTACCTGTTGAAATACTCAAGGGTTTAGCAAAGAAGGTCATGTGAGTGAATTTGGGAAATAAGTGTTAGCTTTGGGGTAAGAAAACCAAATTTGAATATTAGCTTTCTTACCGACTGGTTAGCTGGATAGGAGCAAGTAATTTAAGTTCTGAATCTCATTTTCTTTTGCAACTTGGGTTTAGTAGTTCCTATCATATGTTCATTAATTTTATTCTTTTATTTATTCAATATTATACTTTGCTAGATTCTGTGGTATGAAGAGTGAATAATAGCTAAGTCCCTATAGTACAGGGATTTACCCATAAGTAGGAGTATGTGTAAAAAGTAATTAGGGCACCATTGTGAGTGCTATCATGATTGAAAGAGGGCCAAAATGCCAGGAGGTTGAAGAGGAATGTGAATTTATTTTGTTGCTTTGGGGGAAGGTTTCAAAAATAAGGTAACATTTAATCTAGCTTAAAGAACCAAGAAAAGGATGAACAGGCATGGATTATTTAGAGAATTGTGAAAATCGTGAATTGTTACAGAATATGAGACATGGAATGATAGGAAACAGACATTTCTTTGCCACAGAAGTCTAGCAATCATACCGCAGAGTCCCACATCACTTTCAGGTTATCTATCCTTTTAAAGAAATCCCAGTGGATTATTCAAATATTTTTCCTTTAAAAATATGTTCCTCTTTTTCTTGTTTTTCATGCTTAAATGTTCAATGGAGCTTTTAAAAAATATTATTATGAATTCAACCAAACTTCCAAATATAGGGAAATGGCTCACTAATTTTTATTTTTCAAAATCTTCTTTTGGAATTATTTTAGGGTAGGGATTTGTACTGGCCATATTATCTTTTTTCTTTTTAACATGATGGGCTGAACTGCAAAGATATCTGTATTGACCGACAATACTGTGATTTCAATATTGAGTCCTCATAATATTCCTAGGTGGCATCTGTCAGCCCATTCTGTGAACATTCAAGTGGCAAAAATTGTTCATAATTGTAGATCCCAAGAAAGTTCTGTGCAGGATGCAAAATTTTATCTAGGTCTTAAAGGAGAAATAGAAAGTAAGTGGGCATTCCAGGTAGAGGAAACATCACAAATAAGTTACAGAGGCAAAGAAACTCAGAGCAGGGA
>NW_005322808.1:0-1348 GCF_000412655.1 Myotis brandtii | reverse complement strand
TTGACAAAGGAAAACTGATCTGGAAACCTAGCCTATTTATAATTCCTTGAAATTAAATTTTTTAATATAAACAACGGCTGTCTCCAGTTTTCTGGAATGGAAACCATAGAGGTAGGAGGGGGAGAGAAAGCCTGGCATCATGACTGGGCCAGTGGCCTACCGGAGCAGGCATTCAGATGAAAGAGACTCCTCCTCCCCATCTTGCCCAAGATGTAGATGGATCTTGACTGGATTGAGCTCTTTGGACTGTATCACAGAGAAGAGAGTGACCAGACAGGACTCTCTGTTGGACACCCACTGGGGCATATCTGCAAGTCACTGACTCTTTGGATGTCTGTGCTTTACTCCCTTATGGGTTCTTGGCATTTTAGAGTCTCTACCTTCAAACATTTATTTTCATCTGTCTCTTTAGAATATGGTCTGTTATTATAATGCCTCTTAAACAGCTTTTCACCCTCCAGGCTGACTGACCTTTTACCATCTGCTGGATAATTCTCTTTATTCTGGCTCACCCACGTTACCCAAGCCCTAGTGCCAGCCTTGCCGCTCTTGCCTAGCCTCACCATAAGTCTGACTGGGTGGAGGACAGCTCCCTGTGAGTGATTCTGCCCCGACACCCTATAAAGCTGAGCAACGTCCAGGACAGGAGGAAGTCCAGCCGACTTGCTCCACATTTGACCTTGGGGTCACCAAGGAATTGTTAAAGGTTCTCTTCATCCGGGTATCCTTATCTAATAGCTTAATGAAGCAGAAATTTGCATTTGAGATTTCTCAATACCTCAAAGAGTGGCTTTGTTTTAAATCGGTGACATCTTTCTATTGTCCTAGTCTGCCGGTTTTCATCCCCTCTCTTAAGTCTTCTTTCACAGCCATGGAGTATCTAGGATCTCTGCATGGCATGCCCTGGGAAAATGCCAGAGGCCATTGCACAGGGCCTCTGGGATGAAGGAAGCAAGAAGGTATGGACACAGTGGGAGGAATAGACTTTACAAACTTCATAGTCACCAGTACCGGGGATGTCTTAGTCCCTGGACTAGGTTCATCTGTGGCTCCTCTATCCTCTAAGTAACAATGGCAATGCCTTTCATACATATTTTCAAAAATCTTTCCCTACAATTACCCTGTTAAATGCACAAAGCAATCAAGTGCTGTAGGCAAGCCAGATATCATTACCCTATAATGTTTTAAGATTAAAAATGTTTATGTGGACCAAAAAAGTTAATTCATTCTCATACTTTGTTATCTCAATATTATAGTCATTATTTTAACAATAAAGATAACAAGAAATCAATTTAAGTGCTTTGCACACTATGAAGTGTTCTATCTATACTATACAAAACATGATCAT
>NW_005322807.1:0-1348 GCF_000412655.1 Myotis brandtii | reverse complement strand
ACCATCTTCTCTCTCCTCCCTGTTCTGGTTGACGATAGTCTGCAGACCGACTGGAAATGAAATCTGGTGCTCCTGCGAGTCAGGCTACAGGTGGCCTCAGGAACAGTGCCTTCACAATCTCACTTGTCAAGAGCATGACAACGCCCCTGCAGGGCGTTGCAATTGCCTTAAAGGGCTGCCTCCCAATGGACCTTTTTGCCAGCTCCAGAGAGGTAAGTAACTGCTCATTAAATGTTCATTTGCTGAGTGGCTATTTGGTATCAGATCAAGCAAATGTTTCTGTGTCCTGTGTGTTCTTAAAAGCTAACATGAGATTTTTAAATATTGCCCCCTTTTTTCAGAAATAACCCTGAGAATGTCAGTCAGACTCAACGTGGGCTTTCAAGAGGACCTCAGGAACACCTCCTCTGCCCTCTATAGGTCCTACAAGACTGACTTGGAAACAGCGGTAGGTTTTGGCCTCACCGGCCTCTGAACCAAACAAACGTTGGGCTGCACTAAATCTATCGCATTGACTGTGGATAGTTTGCTTGGATCTGTCAGAATTTATGAATGTGGATATTAAAATCACTCCTGTACTTCTGGGATGATGAATTCAGAAGAGCTGAAATCAGTGTTCAGGGGATGATTGGACATCATCTTGACCTTTAGGTGGGACTTCTTTTCAGGATAGAATTGATTCAGATACGATTTGGTGACATACTGGTAAACTAACTGAAACCCATTCAGAGACTCAAGAGCTTGATCTAGGAGCACTTGATGGTACATTTCTATTTGTCTTCACACAGCACATGGATGAAACTACTAACATCTTTTGGGCAGATCAGCCTAAGACTGGCAAAGAGGGTTCCAAATCACTCTATGCTAACAGTTCATAGGCATTTACACTTACGCCAGATTTAAATTTACTCCCATGAAATTAGAGACTATTTCCTTAGTTGTTAACTTTGTGCCAGACACTATTGTCAGTGCATTACATTGGATGACTTTATCTAAACCTAAATGCTTTACTTGAATTAACTTATTTGGAATGGACCATCCCAACTGGTGTGGCACAAATTATTACAGGTAGCCTGAGATAATGACTTCCCTAACTCTCTGGGCAGCTGAGCTCCTGCCTCCATCCAGGAGCAGGCCAGGAGCTGACCTGAGTGTGCCACACAAATATTACCATTTTCCATGGATGCCATGTTAGAGTGCTGATGCCGTAGAGCTCTTGGACATCTGGTTTACATATCTGACATGTAATAGTTCTACACAGCATGAGAGTCCTTCTCATACACACAACCACATGCAAAATCATGTACGTTTGGGGAAGAGAGTTACATACTAAACTCTGGATCCCCCC
>NW_005322806.1:0-1348 GCF_000412655.1 Myotis brandtii | reverse complement strand
TCTCTCACTTACATTTTCATTGGACACTTGGCACATGCACATTTCAATGTGGGGAGCTTGTCTGATATTCCCAACAGTCACCTTTCATAAAAACTGAGAAAGATGGCGTCCCTAACACCTGCTTCTTTCCCCACGACCACCTCCGTGTCTCCCTGTGAGCCCCGCCAGGGTCCTGGGTGCCCACATCACACCCTCAGTCTGTTTATACATCTTCCATTTGAGAGAAAGAATCAATGAGGCCATCGCAGTGCACACACCGCGTAACTGATATTGTGCCTGCGAAGTATTGCTTAGGTTTCGTCATCTTTCAAATTGCAAAGAAGTGCATCTCTAACAGAGAAATTTAAGGCCAGAGAGGGCGAGGTTCACGGGCAGAGAACCATCCCCCGGTCACTTTCACAGAGAGTTTCCAGCATCGTCTGCCACGCAGCTCATTGCCCACCTCACTCAGGCACAGGGCACTGCCCTCCTCCCCGGGCGCCCACTCAGGGCTCATAGCCAGACTCGCTGAGCCCGTCTTCTGTCAGCGAGGACACGCGTGTACACACCCACCGTGGCCACAGACCTGCCCACCTTCTTCAAGGCAAGTCTAAGTTTTAAAGGAAAAGCTCTCATCTTTGTAGGTCACCCCTGTCCAAAAAAGAAAAAAAGGAGGAAATAGTGGGAATTCCAGGATGAAGGAGACAGAGGAGAAGGGACAGAGGAGTGAGAAGGATGCCTCGCTCTTCAATGGAGAGCCTCCAGAATGAGGATAACAAACCAAAGGATAATGATGTTCACACTTCAGTGATATTGAGTCTAGTCAGTAACTCCAAGGGGGGAAAACATTCCTCTAGGTTAGTGCTGATAAAAAGATCATTCGGAATTGCTATAATCCTAATCCAATTTAGCTATGTTTAAGAAAACGTTATATTTCCAATACATACCCTATACCTATGGTTCCTTTCTATTACAAAATTTATCTGACACACACCAGGATGGGTCTTCATGTGTTTTAGGCTTTTAAACATCTAACGCAGCATGCCATCTCTTACAACGCAGAGAAAATCCATAACAACCAGACGAAAAACGGTTGAAAATTGTTACAATTCAATGAATTGGGTAAAAAGCATTCGTATTATATTAAAGTGTTCTTACTCTCACCCTGGCCGGTTGCTCAGTGGTTAGATCAGACTGCTCACTGAACGGTCTCAGGTTTGATTCCCAGTCAAGGGCAGGCACCTGAGTTACAGGTTCCAGCCCTGGCCCTGGTCAGGGTGAGTTCAGGAGGCAACCAATCAATGTCTCTCTCATTTATTATTTCTCTCCTCCCCTCCCTTCCACTCTCTCTAAAAATCGATGAAAAAAA
>NW_005322805.1:0-1348 GCF_000412655.1 Myotis brandtii | reverse complement strand
TGTATGTTGTATTGTGTATTTATCACTCTGAGTCAAGACTCTATTCTATCACTATTTATCCCCCTTTATCCTTATATTTAACTGCACAACACACCATGGAGAGTATCCTCATGAGATTCATTGCCTAAACTTGGCAGTCACTCTTAGAGCTGGTTCAAAAGAATATTTGAGGAATCAAATGAGCAAAAGAAGCCAGACACAAAAGAGTAAATATTGAATGATTCCACTTAAATGTAGCTCAAAAACAGGTAAAACTAATCTCTAGTGCGAGATGGAAGTCAGAACAGTGGCTAAGTTGGGTGAGGAACTTCTGGGTGATAGAAATATTTTTCTTAATCAGAGTGCTGGTTAACAGGTGTGTTCACTTTGTGAGAAATTTCTAGAACTGCAACCTTATGATTTTCTATATGTATGTTATATGTCAATAAGTTTAGTGAGAGGAGGAAGAGGAGGGTAGGGGGAAAAACAAAAGGAAGACTGGAAGGAAATGAATGGAAATTTAAAACAAAAAAATAAAATAACAAGAGCCTGAAAAGATGTTTCATTAAGTAAAATCACAAGGAGCTATAATGACACACCTATTAGAACAGCTAAAACTTACCAATGGTGATGCTGACAAATGCTGGTGAGGATTTGGAGAAAATAGCGTGGTGTTCGCGTAAAGTGGTATTGCCATTCTGGAACATGTTTTACGCAGCATTTACCATATGGTTCAACAATCATATGCTAGGGCATTTATTCCAGAGAAATAGAAAATTATTTCACAAAAAAATCTATACACAAATATTAATAACAACTTTATTCATAGTAGAAAAATACTGGAAATGACCCAAATATCCTTCAGTGGATGAATGGTTGAACAAACTCTTGTACATCCATATAATGGACTACTACTCAGCAATAAAAAGGGATGAATTACCGATACACACAACAACTGGATAGACCTCAAGGGTGTCATGCTTAGTGAAGAGTTAATTGCCAAAGTTTATATACTTTATGATTCCATTTATGTAACATTCTCAAAATGATAGAACTATAGAGATAGAGAGAAGATGACCGGTTACTAGGGATGGGAGGGGGATGGGGAGGGAGTGGGTGTGAGCACAGAAAGGTAGGTGGCAGGAGAGAGGTCTTCTGTGGTGATGGAACAGTTCTGTATATTGATTATGGTGGTACAATGGGATACAATGACACGAAACTATGCACACACACATATATGCACATTAAAAAGATAAACTCTCTATAGTGAAAACTAAATAAGGTCTGTGGTCTAGTAACAACATATCAATATCAATTCTGGGTTTTGAGATTGTGCCACACCTGTATAACAGGTCACCTTCAGAGAAAA
>NW_005322804.1:0-1348 GCF_000412655.1 Myotis brandtii | reverse complement strand
TAATGCCATTAGATAAGCATATATCTAAATGCATTGTATAAGTACATGTCCATGTTCACTTTAATTACTAATCAGATATGCTTCTCTCAGTAGTAATTATTATATATTTTAAAATTAAAATTTAATCCGGTCCATTTTTTAAACAGTTACAAACACTAGTGTTACAAATAAGTAAGAAAATCACATATAAAAAGCACACATACATACACAGAAACATTTACAAAACCTGTGAAATTGAGTGTAGAGCAGTCAGGAGACTGGCAGACACTCATGAGAGTGAAAAAGCAACGGCTCGAGATAAGTGAACAAGGAAGATAGGACCCACGGGGAGAAAGCTGCAGGAACGGAATCTTCATCTCATAAAGAGCAACTATGTCTATTTTCTATGTAGCCCTGGCTGCGTAAAAAGCTGCAATAAAAAGCTAAAATAATTTAAAAGAACAAGATATAAATCCTTATATTTTTGAATCTTAATAAAAAGCACTGAATTGTTTGACATTTCATTTTAAAAGCACACTGGGCACTTGGAAACACATTAACTATATACACATACTGTTGACAACAAGGGCAGACCGCCGACCACACACAACTGAGAGCAGATTAATGGTGTTAAAGTACAAATTAACATTAGCCTTTTTCATATCCAAGGTAAGTGTGCAAAAAAACTCTCCATGTGATAAGATTACTCTCAAGCTTTTCAAGATGGATATTTAAGCTGTGTTTAGTAACTAAATGACAAGAAAGCAAGCAGCTAGTCGAGAAGTTGAAATATTACCTGTTCTTTCAGGTGTTAGTATTGCTTTATTTGAGGTTTTAGAGAAGCTGGGAGTATTAATGCCATTGCTATAAGGGCTGAGTCTTGCAACAGGACTATAAGGAAAAGCCAGGGAGACATTTGAAGAGAAGAGACTCCGCCATCGGCTGGCTGTCACAGAAGCAGAAATAAAGAGCAGCAGTTAGCAACATGGAAGCAGAATGTGACTTGTCAGAGGAAGGAAAGGAAGCGGTTAAAAAAAAATGAAAAGACAAAAAAGCAACTTTTCATCAGAATAAGTTAACTGACTTCTATTTACCTAAGGGAAAAGTATGTTTTTAAAAAAAGGCAATTTGTGAATGAAGGTCATATTTATACCTCCTTTAAGAAGCAGTAAATCAGTCTCACCTTGATTAAAGCCAACATGCCCATATATCAAGGAAAATTTGTTTTGAAAAACTCAAAAAAACTTACCATTTTTACAAACTGTGGGAAATGTTCTTAATATTAGCCATACACAGTCTTATGTTCTTCCTAAGGTTAATTTTTCAACCCATTTAGTATCAGAAAATGTTGATAACATTTTTTATAAAA
>NW_005322803.1:0-1348 GCF_000412655.1 Myotis brandtii | reverse complement strand
GAGAGAGAGAGAGAGAGAGAGAGAGAGAGAGGCTGCGTGGGCTGTATCTATGCACATCCCAAGGGTGGACCCCCGGGACCGCTTCCTCTGCGTGCTGCCCTCAGTACCTCTCCTTGTCCCCACTGTCCTCCTGGGCTGGCCTCATGCCCAGGTCCAGCTAGACCCGATGGGACAGGACGGGCTCCTCTCTGGTCTGGGATTGCCTTTCAAGCGGCCCCCTTTGCTGCATAATTGCCCTGCCTTGCCCTGGGCCAACAGGCCCACCAGTCAGGAGAAGCCAGCTCCTACCCTTTCCTGTGGGATTGAGCTGTGGGCACTGGGGTCACTGAGCCGGCTGGGAGCTCCTGTGGCTTCCCCACCTCCCCTCTCCTTCCCCTCTTCCCCGCCTCCAGGCGCTTGCACGGTGGAGTGGAGTGCGTCCTGGGTTCGAGTCTTGCTCTGCCTCACCCTTTTGGAGCCTTAGTTTCCTCCTGTAATTCACTGTTTGCTCCCCAGTCTTACTCACCACAGACGGGGCGCTCAGCCTGCACCAAGAGTGTTCCCACTTGGCGGGTGATTATGTTGCGGGAACCACATCCTGCACCACAGCCTTTAGTGTGTCCAAGGTCAGGTGACACAGCCGTGCGGTGGAGTCAGAGCGAGGGCCCTCTGGGAGAGGGTCCTGGAGGGAGCTTTCCAGAGGATGGAAACGTGCTCCCCCTTGGTCTGGGCGGCGACACCCGTGGGTGCGCACCGGTGAGAAGCCATCGAGCTGTACCCTTAAAACCTGTGCATTTTGCTGCGGAAAATGACACCTCAATAAAAAGGAAAAGGCCAGATGTTAAAGCGAAATGTTAAAAGCATGCACCCCTGACCTCACTTCTGTTCCTGGTGCAAATACCTTCCAATCAAACAAAGCACACTTCCCGGGGCCACTGTGACTTCCCTTCGCTCTTTTCAGTGTTGGCGGGAGCCCCACTGTTGCCTTTCGTGACGTGTAGCGCAGCACTGGGCCAGGTAACATAGTAACGACCGCCCTGGTGAGTATGTCCGGTGAGTGGGCTCTGTGCTGAGTGCCCTGCCCCCTGTCTCTTCAGAGCCCAAAGGTGGGCATCATTCAGTGTCCACTGCCTCTCCCCTGGCACTGCCCTGAATTATGTGATCCACAAGCCGTGGGGGGAAAACAAAAACAAAACACCTTTTAAAACCCAGGCGTTCGGAGAGGAAGCGAAGAGGGTGCCCAGGAGCGGAAAAGCTGGTCCAGGCCATCCTGCCCTGTCCTCTCAGGAGGGACAGAGCTGGGGTTACTGCTGGGCTGCTCTGCCCCAGCCGGGGGTCTTGATGGTGTGTGTGTGTGTGTGTGTGTGTG
>NW_005322802.1:0-1348 GCF_000412655.1 Myotis brandtii | reverse complement strand
TGTGAATTTGTTTTCAACTTGCCTTATGTGTGTTCTGAGGGGCTTCTGTGGAAATGAAGTGGGAGAAGGAGGAACTCAAGACTCAGGTGGTGCCGGGGAACCAGGGTGAGAGAACGCGAATGGGAGCACATTGCTCAGGTGGGATGGCTTTGAAATCATTAACCCAATTAGGGATCGTGTGGCTGCACCTGAGTTGCAGTGTATAATCACCATCTCCACCCTTGTCTTTGCCAAGTGTCATTTGTATCCATCTAGTCCTGTTTCTCCTCGGTGAACAATGTCCCTTCTCAAGCTCAGACAACAATTGCTTATCCATATTGTGACTATAATAATTTCCTATGTTTTCCCTGACCATACCTCTGCTGATGTTACTTCAAAGCTCATCTTTACCCTGTCCTCATACTCTCACACACACACACTCAGACATTCAGCTCTATATGATATCTTTGCCACTTGGTATGGAAAACTGGGTGTTGCTATTTATTCTCCAATGCATATGTTTTGTCTTCCCAACCAGATGGTATGTCTCTTGAGTCCAGGGACTGAGATTCACACATCTTGGCTCTAGTTTCTAGATTAATGTCCCATATTCAGGAGAGGTTCTGCAATTGCTCAGTGGTTGAATGGATGCGGAAGAATCCTGCTGAAAGAGCCAGGCTGTGGGGGACAGTGGTTCTGGCAAGGTGCATGCCCGCTGTGAGCTATGAAATCCTGGGAATCTAACCTGGAGTCCGCCTCTGCACTGGTTCGATGATTCCCAGAGGCAGGCTCATTCCCGCAGTGGTTAATCTCACCGGCTTTGGCAGGATTGCCCCTGGCCTTAGCAATGTGAGCATTTTGCATCTCGTTCTGTCCTTAAAGCGGTTGCTGATGGGAGACTTCCCAGCCCAACTGGATTCCTTCACAGCAGGACAGAGATACCTGCTCAGTTTGAGTCAAAATGTTAGGATGTATGTTGGGGGTGAACCTGAGGGGTAGTGATCGCTCGGTCCATCACAGTGGGACCGTCCTGCAGCTGCACTATAAACAATAGACAGCCCGCCATTGAAGCATCTAATGCATGCACTCCAGCTACACCCCGGGCTGCTTCCTGAGGATGCCTTCCGTGAAATCACCCCTTGCTTTGTTTGGGGGCAAGACTTGCATTTTTAGAACTCATATGAGCTGGTGTCTCTGTCCAACTGTTACAAGGGTATGCTGTGTTCTAGGGGTGGTCGGCTGCATAGACATTCTCTGACTTCCATTCCTTCCCTGCCTTTTCCACTTCCAATAGTTCCTGTGGGTTCAAATAGTTACTATGGGCCAGGTAGTTTCTATGGGTTTTGTGCTAAATGCTATAGAAATGTGA
>NW_005322801.1:0-1347 GCF_000412655.1 Myotis brandtii | reverse complement strand
TTAATCCTTACCCAAGGATATTTTCTCCATTGATTTTAGAGAGAATGGAAGGGAGGGAGGGTGGGAGGGAGAGAGAAATTGGTCGCCTCCTGCACACTCCCTGACAGGGGCAGAGATCAAACCTGCAACCCAGGTAAGTGCCCTTGACCCGGATCAAACCCAAGACGCTTTGGTGCCCAGACACTCTAACCACTGAGCAGCACCAGCCAGGGCTAGGCTGTTGTGTGTGTTATTGTTGTTGTTGTTTAATTTAAGCCCCGTTAGCCACCAGGAGCCCTTCTTAGTGTTTTTTTCTCAGGGTTCACAGTCGCATCTAGAGATCCTGAATTTAGTTACATCTTCAAATTTTGTTATTCCTCCAAATAAGGTCACAGTCACAGGTCCTGCGGGTTTGGACTTGGATGTATCTGTTTGGGGGGCCATCATTCCACCCACTACAACTGGATAAAGGGTTAGAACAGTGGTTCTCAACTGCCCCCTGGGGACACTTGGCAACATTTGGAGACATTTTAATTGTCACAACCAGGGAAGGGGGAGTACACTACCAGCATCCGTGGGTAGAGGCCAGGGGGCTGCTAAACATCCTGTAATGTACAGGACAACCCCCACACCACAAAGAGTGATCTGGCCCAAGTGGCAAGGGTGCGGCAGTCTGAGAATCCTGGGGCAGATGGCAGCTTCAGTCGGGTTGGAGTTGGCTCCACAGCCTGACACGGTCATTGACTGGGTGATTTAGTCAGGGGGTTCAGCTTCTGCCCGGCTCCGTGCTTCCCCCGTCAAGTGGGACAGCACTTCATGGACCTTGCAGACTGTGCTGAGGACACTGCAGAGGAGTTCACTGTTGAGATGATTCTGCTCTCAGTGCCCTTCTGAATTCCCAACAGGCCTGGACTTCCCAGGGTTCTGGCAAAGGCGAAGTGAAGAAAATCTGTCTAGGAAAGTGTTTCCAAATGGAGTGAAACAGGCACATCTGGAAGGGATCCATTCATGAGGCCTTGACAACGTGAATTAAACTCTTGGCAAAGAGGACTTTGTGGTTTTCTTAAAGCCAATAATACCAAGTTTCTTTCAGGGTCTCCCACATTTTCCCAGGCCCTGACAAATCCTCTAGAGCAGGTGTTTTTGTTAGCTACTGCTGCGTAACAAATTGCCCCAAACGCGGTGGCTTCATAACTGTCACCAGAAAGGGGCCAGGCCTGAGGAGGGCCTGCCCTGGGGCAGTCGGGAATATGTGGGTTCTTGACTTTGTGCAGGAGTTTACGATTTGAGTTCAGGTGATTTTGAGAGTACATTTACGAAAGCCGGGGACGGTGAAACAAAGGAAGGACTTAAGATAGAAGAGGCAAG
>NW_005322800.1:0-1347 GCF_000412655.1 Myotis brandtii | reverse complement strand
TTTTAAAGCACAAACAGTTTCAGTAATTTGTCCAATATCATAGAACAGTTACGCTTTTGAATTCAACATTTTGATTTATCTATTCTGTATTATATTCTCAAATCGTTAATTTCAGGAAGGGAACATGGGTAGTTTTATGATATCAACAATTATTCATATTCTATTGGGGATGCTAAACTGTATTTTCTAATATATTTTTCTTATGTTAATCCATGGATACTGTCTTGATGGTATAATGGATGAATATAGACTTTGACGCTACTTAGAACTCAATTTGCATTTGAATCTGCCACTTTCTAGTTTTATGACTGTGGTAGGCAGAATTTTGGTCCACATGACCTTCACCCTGTGGTGTTACACCCATAATTATGCTATGCTACATGGCATAAAGGACTTTGCAGATGTAACTAAAGTGCCAAGCCAGTTGACCTTAAGATTCAGAGATTATCCAGATGACTTGCCCCAATCATATAAGATGACTTAAAAGCAGACAGCTTTCTCTGGCTGGGGAAAGAAGAGATATTGCAGAAGTCAGAGAGATTAGAAGCGTGACTCAATGTGCTACTACTGGCTTATTAGATGCCTAATATATGTCACATGGTGTCCTTGGCCTTTAGTAAATAGTGAATTTTTATATCATTTAAATCTTAATGAGAAGGCGTTTTTATAATGTAAAATTACTTGCAACTATTACTATCAAAATCTAAGTCTCATAGCCATAATTATTTATTGGCCAACATCTAGATAGACCCAGCCGAAGTCTCACTCTCCGTTTTCTATGTAACCACTGGGCATCAATGTTCACCATCCCACTTCAAACCCATCTTATTCCTAGTTATAGAAAGCTTTCCTTTATTGCTTGTTCTTACTCTGAAGGCATTCATTTATGTATCTCTAATCTGGTGTATTATAACTTGGTTTTAGTGTTGGAAAACACTATAAGAGCCCATGATTATGAGCCACGTATTTGCATTATGATTTAGCATCAAATACCTTCTAATCCTTTGGGGGGAAAGGCAAAATATAAACCAATGATAAATTAACTTTTCATGCCCAGCCAAAAATAAAATGATTTGTGCACATGGAAATAGACAAAATACAATAGATTTGTTAAAATATGACATCTTCCAAGCTACAAATAGCCTATGCTTTGTTATATATCATTTTAAGTACACCATGTGTTGTTTTTTATTGTAAAACATTATCAATAGATAAATTAGTAAAAATTTGACCATAAAATGAATTTTTAAAAGTGAACTTTAAGTCCTAGCCCGTTTGGCTCAGTGAATAGACCATCAGCCTGTGGGCCTTGGTCGGGGCGCATGCAGGAGGCAATCCATCGATGTG
>NW_005322799.1:0-1347 GCF_000412655.1 Myotis brandtii | reverse complement strand
ACATGTAGTTTACTTTCCTTGGAGAAGGTGCTGGTCCTGTTTCCATGTCACATCTCGTGTCTCATCCCATGGGCACAGAGACTTTTTACTTTCTTATGAAGATATTTGTGTCCCGCCTGTCTCATGTCACCGTATGTATTTTCAGAAATTTTTCAAAGTGCTTCTCCTCTTAAGGTCTAGAGCCCTTCAGGATTGGACCCTACACCAACTTCGTTAACATCGGAGAGCGCTGTAACGTGGCGGGATCCCGCAACTTCGCTAAGCTCATCATGGCAGGAGACTATGAAGTGAGCATCTCAGTGCGACGCAGGCATCTGCCGTGTTTGTGGCTAGACAGCAAGTAAACGAAACGGCTTTTGATAGCGTTTGACCGGTTACTAGCTGAGCTTCTGGCAGTGTGAGAACTGACGTGTTTGCAGTGGGCTGGGCTGGTAGGAGGATGAAGCCTCGAAAAATCCAAGCTGCTCTTGTTGTTTGTCAGAAAGTACTGCACTTGGGCCATGAGTGGGATGAGCTGGGAGGGACCCAGTTCTAGCTATTGCTATTAATTGGGAAGTAAGTTTAAAATTTTGTGAATACTCTTCATTTTTGTTTCTCACAAATCCTTGTGGGGAAGTGAAAGCCAAGAAAATGTGAAGTCCTCATGAGCACATCAGGCAGTGCTTAAGGTGGTATTGCTTCTATTAGCTGCAGACTGAAATGCATACGCAAACACAAAGAAAGAACAGGCCTGCCTTGGGACGGTCACATGCTCCTTTAGCCAGAGTGCTTTTAAGCTGATCCCTCTGTGGATGAGCAAAATGTAATCCAACCAGAACCAACCCGAAACATCCGGATGGAGTGTTTTTCTTACGAAAATAGGAAGTTTAAAATGGAGTCTGGGCTTTAATGATGACTTATCAAAATTCTCTCACTTGAGGTTTTGCAACTTTTAGGAAATAGATCTTCCAGAAACCCCTACCAACGTAGACTTTGTTTTAATCATGAAGAAAGGGCCCATTTACCATCCTCTGTGGAGCTATTGATTGCTCCTCCATGGCCTCTTTCCGTGGCCTGGGAACCTGGTTCCTGACAGTTCCCGTCAGCCCTCTTCCCTTCCTTGCACTACTGCTCACGGCCACGTGGGCCTCTGTCCCGTCCTCCCCAGGTCAGAAGCTTCCACCGGTGGCCTTTCGCATCCGGGATAAAACCCAAACTCTGCAGGTTGTCATTCAGTGTCTCCGCTTCGGCCCCAACTGCCTTCCCTTCCTGGGTGTCCCATGAGGCTTGTTCAGGGTGCTCCCTTCTGAGTCCTCGTGACCTTCATGCTGTGCAGGGTCTTCAGTTGGCAATGTTTCTATTTATGTT
>NW_005322798.1:0-1347 GCF_000412655.1 Myotis brandtii | reverse complement strand
GGGATAGTTACAATGGTGATGGTGGTGATAGTAATGGTGGTGATGTTGGTGGTGGTTGTGGTGAGGGTGATGGATATGCTGTTGGTGGTATTATTGTTGGTGATTCTGAGAGTGTTGCTGGGAATGGTGGTGATATTGCTGCTGCTGCTATTGGCGGCGATGACTATGATAGTGGCAGTCATGCAGTGATAGGTGTTGGGCTTTCTGAAACAGGAGAATATAGTCAAAAGAGCAGGAGCTTTAGAGTTAGAGGCCTGTGTTCCAATACTGGTTTCCGTGAATTACTTAGTGCCTCTGACCCTGTCTCTCCTTTGTAAAATGGAGAGAATAATAGTTCACATGATGTCACAAGGATGAGGCTGTGTGTGTCCCACCCACACTCCCCCCAAAGTCCCAGGGCTCTTTTCCTTCTTCCTGAGTGTGGGAGTCTGGGCAGGGACAGTGGCCTCCAGTTGAGAGGTGACACCATCACTGACAGGAGGCCCTGGGCCCTGAGGCCAGGTGTTTGGCAGTCATAGACTAGTGACCTCGACTACTCTCACTCCCATAGAGACCATCTCAGGATGTGAATACATGTCTGTTGGAGCCCAAGGTTCAATTTTGTTTTTTACCTCCCATGTTTCCCTACATGGGAGGAGAACATGGTATAAGGCTTGTCCTACCCTGATGTCAGCTGGGCTCTCTCCATCTTGAGCTCAGGTAGGATTGCCTCAACCCCCCACCCCATGACCTGGGTGATGCCCAGGCCTTCTGTAAGTAAGCTGGGTTTTGCTCTCTCCTGGTACCCCTGACTTGGGCCCTGATTTTATATGCTGCCTCTGCATGGCACTGCCATGGCCAGATAAGAAAGCCTGCCCCTTCCCGAGTCCCACAGAAGGATGCACTGCCACCATGGCAGTTCGGAGCAAAGCAGACTTCATGGAAGGTTGGCACAGAGGACGCAGGAGAGCGCATCGTTTCAGCCTTCAGTGAATTGCCTAAACCTCCTTACAGGTCATCCCTGCTTCTCAGCACTCTTTTGATTGTCCAGTGCATCTCTCAGCACGAGGGCATCTCCCAGGGGCACTTTTCCTGGCAGAATATGGCCTCACCCTCTCCCTCCTGCTCTTCTCATCCCACCCAGCTCACAGGCCCTCCCTCTATCACACAGAGCCACCAGCTCCCTGGCTTCCCACATCCTCAACTCATCATGGCCCATCCATGGAGCACTCCCTACAGAAGGAAGCCAGGGTTATAAATAGCAGAAGGTATTTCCCCCTATTGATTATACTCAGAGTGGGAGTTGAACTGGGACCTCTCCCTTAGAGGAAAGAATTCTTTCCCTGGCTTGTTTCCGTCCCCCTCCCC
>NW_005322797.1:0-1347 GCF_000412655.1 Myotis brandtii | reverse complement strand
AGACATTAAGAATGTTAAAGTGGTAGGTCTCCAGTCCCTTGCTGAGGCACATAGAGAAAAGTTTTAGAGGCTAGGATGACATATTTTTGGCCTCTTCTTGGTCTCTTAGGATCCAGGAAGAACCAGTACACTCATAGGAATCTGGTGGTCTTCTCCCAGAATCCAGAATTCTCTGAAGTCCAGGCTCTTCCCAGAATTTGACAATAATCTGAAACTTTCAGTGGGATTCTTGTGCTTATGTCAGAGAAATACTCATCCTAGTTCTCTCTCCTGAGACCCTGATGAAGCCTTGGCCTCATGGGCACTGAGATGGCTATATATGCAAGGAGTTGTGTAACTCAGAAAAGGCAGGTATATGAAGTTAATATTGGAAAGGAAGAGGAGCATTATAAGGAACCATATTCCAGAATCATTCACAGAAACCTGTGATGAAGGGAAATGTCTACATAAGAATTTTTGGTTTATTTTTTTAATTTATTTATTTTTGTAACTCAATTCATGAAGTTGTAGTAATTGTACACCTACTTTCTAGAGATAGACATTGCAGGTAGTCTGCCTGACTCTCTATTTATATTCTGATCCCTCTTTCTAATAACGAAGGACTCGACAGAATAAGACACACTGAGAGCCGACCCTGATCAGTGATGCAGTGATACCTGCTCTTTAGGCTTAGACTCAGATGTGTTCTGGCCCTGTGTCCTCTCTGCCAAACCCAACAGCAACAGATGCTTTTGTCCTCCTTGAAACATTCTCCAGTGCTGGCTTCCACTTATTTCTGGCTTTCCTTCTATTCTGATACCTGGTGTTTCTTATTTCCTTTCCTGAGTGCTGTAATCTATCCGAACACTACATGTGTGAGCCTCTCAGAGATGGGGCCTTCCACTCTGCTCTTCTTTCACGTAGATTCACAGGTGACCTCAAGCTTCATATGCCAACATTTTTATTTTAGTTGTTTCTTCAGAAAACTCTTTCTTTTGTGTCTTATCCATACCAGCAAAGAAACCATTCAGTTAATTACTCAAGCCAAAAGCCTAGCATTATTCCCTTTCCTCCATATCCTCAATATAATCCTACAACAAATGATTGCTCTTGTTTTTTCTGTATCCCTTTGCTCTGATCTACTGCTACTCTTTGAGTTCAGCCTATCATAATATTTTGCCAGGATAATTGCAGCATTACTGGTCTCCTTGTATTCCATTCTTCATACAACCACAAAAGTTATCTTAACATACATTAGATCACTTTATACTCCCCTGTTCTTGCATTTCAATGGATTCCCACACATTCACTTAATAAAACTTAAAAACTTTTCTGTGAAGAACCACATAATTAATATTTTAGTATTTG
>NW_005322796.1:0-1347 GCF_000412655.1 Myotis brandtii | reverse complement strand
CATTTTGGTTCTCAATCCTTTCTATATGTATGAATGTTTCTTGTGCATTGGGTATGCAATCTTTTCCAGAACTGGATAGTGTGAACATGAAATAAGGTTCGTTTAATCATTACTTCCTTTTCTGACTTCTGTTTGTTAAGTTCACAAGAGAGGGATTTAAATAAACTTGACTAAAATATTTTGAGAAACAACGATATTTTTGACAGGGTAGTATTTATTTCAGTTTAATGGAAATGGTATAGTGATCCAAAAGAAGGAAGTCTTCAAGTTACTTATGAGAGCTATTTTGGGACATTTATGATTTACTAGAGGCCCGATACACGAAATTTGTGCAAGGGCCTTGGCCCTCACAGCCCCGACTTCATCCAGAAGGTCGTCAAGAAGGATGTCTGGAAGGTCGTTTGGCTGTCCAGTCAAATTAGAATATTACGCTTTTATTATTATAGATTAAGGATCATCATCAGTAAAAATTTAAATAGTAGGAAAGTGCATTTGTGTATGCTTCATAAACTTTCTCGGTGGCTAGAGGAGCTCCATTTTTTTTCTTGTTCTTTATTATTCTATGAAATGTGTTTTTATGTCTCCCAACTCTAGCAGCATCTTGCATTTGCTGCTATAAATGTCTCCCATCAGAAGGCCAAATAAGGAAGTTACAATTATAGAAATGTTTTCTCTAAAGACATTAGCCACATGAGATGCTAAATGACTTACTCTATTTCAGTCTTTCTCATTTGTATTTTTTTTCCCCTATTTGAGCTTGGAAGGCAGCTTGCATAATATATGCTGACAAGTTTATTTTCTATGTAATGTGGAGGAAACATTGATATAGAGATTTTTGATTGACCAACCTTGTCTGAAACTATGCAGGAATGTAGATGACATTGTCATCATCTGTGCTACCCTGCACTCTATTCATACTCTGCTATGACTTGTCACTTAAAACAAATGGCAGCATGCTTTGGCGGCAAACAGTAAGATATACCCTGCTCACATCATTTTACTATTTATCTTCCTCCAAAGAGTAATACATTCAAGTCTGCTCAGAATTGGGCTCCTGTCAATTAAAATATGGATCTGAGATATGATATACTTTTTTCCAAATGGCATGGGTTTCTTCTCACTTAAAGCTCAGTTCAGACCCACATCATTTGTTGAGCATATTCCATATAACAGGCAGTGTTAGGTTCCGGGTGACAAACTTGAATGAGATGCTCTCCTTGTGCTCTAGGGACTCATAGCCCAGGGAGTGAGACAGCACACAATTATACTAGTCAGACAGGAACTATAGTGTAATGTGGGGAACCTGAGCCGAGGAAGAACCTGTGGGCAGAGGTGTGTGTGTGTGTG
>NW_005322795.1:0-1347 GCF_000412655.1 Myotis brandtii | reverse complement strand
TTTCCCTTTAGTTAACAATTGCTACAATTCAGCCACATTTTATTCACATGATTTTGTGTAATCTTATTTATTCAAGATTGCTTTATCATCTAGACTCACTATATCATAGTGAACAAGTTACTTAAAAATGAAACTCAAAAAGTAGCAAAATAAGTTATTTAATTTGAACTTCATCAAAATTGGAAGATGGCCAAAAATTGCATAATAAATATGATATAGATTTATACTCTTATTAGGGAATTACTTGTGAGAAAATGAAAATTACAGTAAGTTTATGTTTCTATATCTCTGAGGGAGTATTATTGATGTAATTTTTACTTTTAAGTGAATATTTATTCTCTACTCTTTGAGATCTGACAATGATATATTTAACTTGATTGTCTTAAATTGTGAGGACTGTATTTTATATTATATTGGCTTTAAAGAACTCTTTGGTGATATGAACCTTCCCTACACGCCAGATACTCCGCCTACATATCGCAATGATAAGTCTCAGTATTGGCGTGAAGAGTTCATTTCGGGGATCGAGAGTCAACGTTACATGGCTTTTCTGGTGGTAATTATATCGCATAAGGATGTTCTGCGAGATTTGAAAACTAAGCAATCTTTCACTAAGAGCATATTTTATTATTCAAATCTTAAACCATAAATACCAAATTGACTAACAAGGTTCTTTTCAATGGAACAAGCAAATACACATGTGGAACCCATGTGAATATTTGCCTTGGAACTATTGGGAAACATGTTAGAAAGCCATGTATCCTTGTACATACCGATGTACAGAACTATTTCTTTCAACGATCCTGGCAGAAATAGTGCTCAGACTCGCTTGAGTAGCATTCGAACCGCTGCCCCCCATCACATCCCATGGAACTGTGATTGCAAATGCTTGCCTCGCTTCACTAACATTAACCTTCATGTTCTCCGATTCCTTGCAACTTAAATGAATAGCCAAGTCCCGTGGAAGATGTGTTTACCGAAGAATATCTAACCGGAGAGGATTATGAGGCCCAGAGGAAAAATCCCGAGGATACACTGTATGAGAACAAAGAAATAGACGGCAGGGACTCTGACCTGCCGGTAGATGGAGATTTAGGCGAATATGATTTTTATGAATATAAAGACTATGAAGATAAGCAAACGAGCCCCACTAATGAAGAGTTTGGTCCCGGGGTCCCTGCAGAAACAGATATCACAGAAACCAGCGTAAGTCTGTGTTACGCTCTGTGTCGTTGTGTATTCTTTTAGGAGTGTTTCCATGTTCGTCTTGATGTCTTTCCAGGTTTAAAATGCTGCTTATCGCCTTAGCTAGTGTGGCTCAGTGGATAGAGCATCGGCCTGTGGACT
>NW_005322794.1:0-1347 GCF_000412655.1 Myotis brandtii | reverse complement strand
CACCTAGCATGAGCATTGTAGAGGATGTGATTGAACCAATTCTGGGGGTCAAATAATGGCATTATTATTACTTTTAATTGCAAATAAATATTAGAAGACTTGGTGTTTTTCTGTTGATGCTGCTAGCATATTTTCCTCGCTGTGTTTTTTATCAACCCTCCCCTCAGTGTACCCACTCAGATAATAATTCAGATGGATATTATGACCCACGGTTCCTGGAATTTTTCTTTTGAAAGGTGGACTTTGTGATTATGTAAGCACAAAGCTAATAGGATTGGCAGGGGGCCCCAGCTGAGAACTGGCAGGTGCCGGGCAATCTCCTCTCAGCTTGGCTCTGCTATTGCTTCTTTGGATGTGGGCTGGCACTGCTTCTGTTATGCAGCACAACAAGATCACTGCCTGCTGTGCCCTGTCACGTCTTAGTTCCCAGCTGTAACTGAGAAATACGGGGACTGACTCTTGGACTCCAGCAGCTGTTAAAGTCATAACTACAGAAGGAGCTTGGATCTAGACTCAGAGTTTGTAAGGTTGGATTGAGGGACATCCATGGTGATAACTGGGTTGAGCTGAGTGCTTAGGTTTAACTCCCAAACTTTATGGGAAAAATTGCTTAGGCACATGTTTCAGTTATCTATGGCTGCATAAGAATCCACCCCAAAGCTCAGTAGTAGAAAGTATCATTACATTCTCACGATTATGAGGGTCTATAATTTGGACAGGGCACATTGAAATTGAATATCACGTATGTCTTCCGGACTGGAATGTCATAGATGGCTTCTTTACTCACGTGTCTGACTCTTGATCAAGGATGGTCCAATGGCCGGGGCCTGGCTGTAATGGCTCAATTGGGATCATACATTTGGCCTTGGTTCTTGCGACTGTTGGCTACTTTCTTTTTTTTTTTCTTTTTTTTTTTTTTTGCCCCTGATGTAGTTTCAAGGCTTCTCTCTCTCCATAAGGCCTCTCTATGTAATCTCTCCAGCAGGTGGTGAGAGTTTAGGGGCTCCCAAGAGATCAAAAGCAAAAAATGCCAGGGCTTCTGAAGGCTTAAACTCAGAACAGGCTCAGAATCACTTACACTGTATCATAGATTGGCCCAGATCCAAGAAAAGGAAACTCTACAAGGATGTGTGTATTGGAGGCATGGTCCCCCCAAATCCACTGATTTAACAGACTACCGCAGTGTGGTTTGAGGAAGGCGGGATTTACAGACGTGGGACATAGAAATAAACAGAGGCTGCTCGGGTTTGAGAAGTGCCTTCCTTCATTTGCCACATGAAACACATGAATCTCAGATAAGTAATAAATAATTTTTCAGTAAAAATATGTCCCATGCAATATGTGGGA
>NW_005322793.1:0-1347 GCF_000412655.1 Myotis brandtii | reverse complement strand
CCTGCGGCCTCCAGCTATGCAGCAAGGGAGCCGAGGACGGAGCGGAGATACCATTTCTCTCACCCTTCACAGGACTTCCTTCTGAACTCTCCATGACCTCTGGGTTAGGGAAGCATCTATTGGAAGGCCCACTCCGTGGCAAGCTATTTTCTAGGGGGTGGGATTCAGCGGTGACTAGCAGACAGGGCCGCTGTGGTGGTGCTGGTGTCCTGGAGGGAAAGATGGCCTGGGCCACTCCTCCTGCTCCTCACAGCCTCTCCATCGCCGTCCGCACCCTCCTCCACCGGGAAGGGCGTCCATCTTCTATAACGATGGCGCTCCCATCCATTGCTGCATCTCCCTGTCAGAGGGACAGATATATTTTAGCTTTCATTTTTGTAGTTCGTATTATTTTAATTTTGAACTTTGTGGGAGAAAAGCAATAGCTGCATCAAACATGGTTTCTCAAACCAGACATCTCCCTTCTCCCTCCTCTTCTCCCATCATTACAGCAAATGAAGGGGCAGGAGGAGGGTGCTTCCTGCCTCGTGGTTACCTGTCTGATGAGCATCTTTCCTGGACCAGACCTGGGAGCCTCCCAGACCCCAGGCTCTTCTTCGGTGGGGGAAGGAGAGAGGTGGCTGCCAGGGACTCCCTGTGTTGTTGGTTCAGAAGAACCCGAGTCCCCTTCTGTCTTCTCATTATCTGCCTTTCTCCCAGCAGATTCCAGACATGTTTCCGATTTCAATTCCCCACGGTCCATCCTCTTTCTTTGTTCTCCTCAGTATTGTTTCCACTTTGGTATTGAGTGTGCGATTCCCTGGCCCGCTGCCCACGGAGAGGGTCTGCCCTGTTCCATTCTAGTCCTTACGGAACCACCAGGTGTGGGCGGTGGAAGCCGGAGCTGGAGCAGATGAGCTTTGATTATCAACTGCGATGACCCTGATGGGTGGGGGAATGGAAAGCAGGTTAGCTTTGGGTGCACAGCCTCTCTTGGCATTCATAATTGTGTCTATTATTAACTACGGGTCAGCTGGACTTGGCCACAGCATCCACTTGAGTCCATTGAAACCTGTACCTCTGCGTCCAGTTGCTCAGGTTTCTGTTTCATGGGCAGCAGGACCCAACATGAAAACGTGGGAGAGCTCTGGTGAGCAGGCCCGAGAGGCTCTGGCCAGAGGGTGATGCCCAGAGCAGGAATGTTCCGGGCTCTGGCCCAGGAGGACCACTCAGCTGTTCGAGGAGTGGCTCTTCTCCTAGAATAGCCGTGCCGGGCACGGAGGGCTGCCTGCAACATCGTGCTCTCGCACGGGGGCTGGACTCCAGGAGCAGCTGGTGAGATGTAGGTATGTCACTGGCATTCCCAGC
>NW_005322792.1:0-1347 GCF_000412655.1 Myotis brandtii | reverse complement strand
AATTGCCAATGAATAATTAAAAACTAATTTCCATAAAGTGATTTGCTGTCATATTTTATTGGTTCCTGAATCACACTTGGATGAACTACTCGATGAACTACGGTTAGAGGAATATCGGCTGGCTTTAGTAACTTTGATGCCACCTCCAATGGCCAAGCAGGAGCCCCCATGTCCAGAAAAGGGGATACAGGTATAAGACTCCACCTGTATTGCTTGGCCTGGGAGGAAAGCAGGTCCTCTGGAGCTGACTGAGCTGGGCAGAGCTCAGAAGGTGGTAGCCAAGCTCAGACCTGAGGCTGATGGAGTAACTGCTAGATACTAAAAGGCAGCTTTGAAAGAGCTTGCTTTGTGGATGTTAAACCACATGATTACATGGAACTGAAAAAAGAAGGGAAGATTTCTATCCCCACTCTTCAACTATATCCACTCAGCTAAAGCTGGAAGAAGAGACCTTAGGTGCAATTGGTTTAGTACCTTTTTAAGTTACTTTGGGCCCTACAATACTTAAAAACAAACAACAATAACAACAACAAAAACCAAGCTCACTTTTAGCCATTTTTTGGAACCTCTATGTGATCTTATAAACACATTCATACAGGTAGGTAGGTAAATAGATGGGTGTGTGAATAGGTGGGTGAGGATAGTATAGAGAAAACTGGGAAGATGATGTATTAGTAAAACCTTTTATGGGTAATGTAGAGTGCTGACGTTTTGTTCTCATCTGCTGTAATCTGCATAGAGAAAAGGAAAATAAATATCAAATGGAGAATCTTTGACTATTGATCAAGTATGGTGTCTAGAATAAGTTTGCCAAAACCAATTTCCAGCATCACAATGAGTGACCTTTCCTGAAAAATGGGAGACCATTCTAAATGAGGCCAGTGGAGTGAGAAATGGCCCAGGGTGAAAATATAAATGAGATTTGGATGAGAGGATAATTTGGCCATAGTACTTAACAGTACAAGTTCTCAAAAAATAAAATGAAATGTCTTTCTAGATCAGCACATTACTAGAAAAATGAGATGAACTTATAATGAGTTTAGTAAGAGATGGGTCTTTGGTGGTACCCTAAAGACTTCGGATAATGAGTTCATTTACAATGTTTTGTAAGTTTAAGGGAATTTATTGATCATTCATAGAAATAATTAGTTAATGGTATTTGAAGTAAAACTCTAATCAACAATGCCATTCATTTGGAACTACATAATGATCAGAATGAGGACATTATTTTTAAGATTGATATACAAGAGAAATATTTGCTCAGGGCTTCTTAAGTTTCACTGTATGTTATTACGTTGAGAATGAGCAAGGGTGAAGTAGAACCCAAAATCTTCCTGCCTTCATGCT
>NW_005322791.1:0-1347 GCF_000412655.1 Myotis brandtii | reverse complement strand
CCTCTTTCAGTATATTGTCATGGCTCTTAGCTTTTCAAGTTATGGATTATGTCACTTATATTTGTTGGGTGCACTCTATAAACCAAAAAAGAGAAACACCAATAGGAAATGTTAGAATGAATAAGAGAATGTTGGGCACTAATCTTTTGTATGTGTAAAATTTATATGCAGATTAGCATTATATGAATTGCAGATTCAGTATGTTATTTTCAAGAATGCTAGGCATTGGCCTTAATGTGTTCACTTTGAGAAAGAAAATCATACCACCATTCTGAGTCCAGCTGCACAAGTGAAACAGACAGAACCAGATCTAGAACCAGAACTGGCTTGTTGTGATTTAACACAAAAGGAACTAATACCCTGGCATCATGCAAAATGAATGGGGTATAAAATACAACAAGGCCTTGTAGAGTTTCCTTAAAATAAAGGACTAGAGTTAAGTGTTCATATTTAATTGAGATACATCCCAAATCCAAAATTCAAGTCTAAAACCTAATGATATTTTTATGACAACATTTTTACATTATCCTTCAAATAATGAATTTTTATTTTCCCCAAGTGACTATTACTAGAACCAATATATTTAACTTCTAGGGTTCACAATTATTTGTTTTGGCATTATTGCTTATGATTTAAGCTTTTTCAGTCTTTAGACTTCTTTCAGCTCTCTTACATATGTTTTTAAAGAGAGTGTTAACGTTTTATTTATCATTAAATACCAGACCATTTAAGCCTCTGTGCTGTTACAAACATGCCTCCATAGCACAATTTCATAGCAGTTTTATATACATCTTTGATGTAATTCTCCTTTGTGGGGGAAAACTAATATCTCCATATGCCTTAAATAAAGGGAAAACTGGAGTGTAAATGACTTATGAAGATCACAGTGCTGACACAGGGGTACGCAGCTAAAATTCACACTTATGGGTACTGTGAGGCATATTGGCATGAACATTTTTATTTCCTTATAAAAAATAAAAAGGAAAAGCAAAGAATATACTCAATCTTTTATGATTTTTTTTTGGAGGATGGTAGTATGAGGTATCTGTATGTAGGAGCTGGGAGAAATGAAGGAAAGGATGCAAATGGTCTGAGTAGATCTACTCTCTGATAATTGCTTTTTTGATGTATGGTCTTTGTTTTATTTCTCCTTTCTTTTCTAATATCTGTCTTATTTCTCTTATTGCAGACCAGTGTCTTTTCACTATTAAAGAGTTTTAGTCTTATTCAATAAGAGGTTTTCAGAGTGTGCATTTTAAAATAAGAAATTGAAATTAAGATGCCCCAATTCAGTCATTAGACTTGAAACCAGAGACCCCCTACTAACCCTTAATTCCTCTAAGCCAG
>NW_005322790.1:0-1347 GCF_000412655.1 Myotis brandtii | reverse complement strand
ACACACTCTGAACTGAGTCCCAGAGGAGTCATCGCCTGCATTATAGTCCTGGTCGCTACCATTAGAGGGACATGGAGCCTAGGAAAAGTATATTAATTTTCCAGATTTCCGGTTTTTTCATCCATAAAATAAAGGTGTTATATCAGCCCAAGAGCCATCAGTCTAATTCGAGACTATTCACTTACTTCCAAGATGTAACAAAAGAAAAGTAAAAAATGTTCTCTTCCCTTAAGCCCTTCTGCTCACTGGCCCAGTGTCCACAACTATACTACTAGTATATTCCTCGGCAAAAGAACATTCGAGATGCTGTTAACAAAGGTGGCTTATCTGAGAGTGGAAGTAATTATGCTATTTTTAGTTATTGATATAATTGATTTATTGATTCTATCAGACTTATTCAGGGCTTTACTTTTAGAATTTAATTTTATCATCTCTGATGAGAAATAATTTTAGAAAGGGAAACCATTTTGTCCTGCCTCCCAAAACAAACAAAAAATTAAATGGGTTGAGCATACTGAAACTGTAAGCAAAATCTAATGAACAGTTATTTTTAGACTCTCTACAGTTAATATATTTTCTAAACTGTGTTGTAGAACAAAAATGGCATATACGTTTTTCTAGAGAGACCATGTTAAAATTAGGCCACTCTATATACAGACCTGCTGAATTACAAGAGGGGTGTTACCCAGGCAAGTACTAATGCACTGTGGACACAATCAAGACCACATTTAAAAACATGGGCTGTAAAATATGGGGCTGTAACAACAAAGCCAGCAACCAGTTTCTGCTCTATCAGTTTCATACATAATAGTCAGTTTATTATCTGGATGGTTTTTAAGGAAAGAGATTCTCTAACTGTGTATCAAAGGAGCTGGTCACAAAGAGATTTATGGAAAGTTGGCGGAGATTGTCACTCAACAGCAAAAGACTCTGTGGGTGGGGAGCAGGGAATGAAGCACAGAATAACATTTCCCCACTATACCTTCTTCATAAAGAAAGATCAGCCAGTTAAGGAAAACTTGAAACATATTTTTCCCTGAATAATAAACCTCAGATTCAAAAATGTGCCTATTATATGTAAAGTCAAGTGCTGGGATTTTATTTCAAACTATGTGGTAATCCTTTCTAAAACTTAGAAGAAACATGAACTGGAAATTCTCCAGTATAAGGACAAGTAGGGACTGGACTAAAAGACACACACTGCTGGGGACGAACTAGTGACACAACACTGTGCATCTAAGTAGGGCATAACAGAGCACGGCGTATGGATTAGGCAAGGCTCTCTAGAGAAACAGAACCAAAAGGAGACAGAGATAGAGACACCACATAATACATATAAGATTTGTT
>NW_005322789.1:0-1347 GCF_000412655.1 Myotis brandtii | reverse complement strand
CCTTCCTCTCTGCAATCAATACAAATATATATTTTTAAAGTTGACCAGGGTAGAGTTATATCATTCTGGCTGCTATGTAGACTGCGGGGCGCAAGGGAAGAAGCAGAAAGACCAGTTAGGAAGCCATGAGAGTTATCCAGGAGTAAACTGATGATGGCTTAGATCTGGGTGGTATCAGTGGAAGGCTGGGAAGTGGTCAGATTCTTTGTAAATTTCAAAGTTAAAGCCAAAAGGATATGCTGACCGACTAAATGTGAAGTATAAATAAAAATATAGGAGTCAAGAATTACGTTAAAGTTTTGGGCCTGAACATTGGAAGTGGAATTTTCATGAACAAAATCGAGAAGACTACAGGTGAGAAAGGTTTGAGGGGAGGTCGTCCTTCCAGGTTAGAGCATGGTAAGCTTAACATCTTTAATAGACATCCAAGTGGAGATGTAACATAGCTGTTGAATATTCATATCTAAAGTTCAGACATGTATGAGCTGAAGATGTAAATTCGGACATCATTGGGGAAGATTGCCAAGGGAGTAAGTGTCCTCCAGAAAGAAAGGAGTAAGGATTGTGCCCTTGGGGTTGGGCAGGGGACTGGGTTCCAACATTAAGAGTCTGATCATCAGAGCTCAGAGTCACTTCCCAGGTCCCATCAGTTCTATTTCCTTCCCCTACTTTCCATTCCCACCGAGCTTACTTTCATTCAGGCTCTATGCCATTTTCTCCTACATATATCGTGATAGGCCCCTCACTGGTCTACCTACCTCCATCCTACTTTGCCCTCATCTAATCTCTCCTTAATGCTTCAGCAAATTGTCTCATGTCACCCCTCTGCTGAAACCTTTCAGGGTCCCTTCTGGATCCTAAGAGAAAGTCATAAGTCTGTAAGATCTAGATCCTAGCTTCCCTCTCTAACTCCGGTCTGTGCTTCAGCCATACTGAATTGATCTTTTAATAGCTGTCTTCTCTCCCAACTCCCTGCCTTTGGACATGCTTTTCCTTAGATCTATCACTTCTCATTCTGTGCACTTTGTGAACACCCCTCTCTTGGCACTTGCCCTGTTTAATTGTATGTTTCCTCCACCACACTTAAGCCCTTTGATTGCAGGGGCCTCACCTTAATTCATCTCTGCCCGTCTCAATAAGTGGGGTAACATTTGTTTACCTAATCGATATTTGTTGCACAAATTAATAAATAAAGATTCGCTTTCCGGAATTCGAATGTTGATGTTGGTGGCATGTCCTTAATCTGGAAAAAACAACCCAAATGTTTATTGTATATCTACTGCTGTGGTCTGAATGTTTGTCTTCCCCCAAATACATATGTCGATATCTAGTCCACAATGTATGGAT
>NW_005322788.1:0-1347 GCF_000412655.1 Myotis brandtii | reverse complement strand
GGGGGGGAAAATGACAATAAATGGTTAATTATGCTGCCAGGTAGAATGAAGTAAGTAGGGACACACACATCATGCTCAAGAAATAGAGAGAAAGATTATGGAGAAGGAAATGACATCCTTTGAGCTTTTACTCTGTGCCTTAAACCATATGAGAGACATTTTATTTGTATCTTTCACAGTCATGAACAATTCTGGAAGGGATATAAAATAGTCCTTATTTTATTGTTGAGTCAATTAAGGCTCAGGAGTTTAAGGAAGTTGCTCAAGGTCACACAGTAAACTTTAAAGCTGAGGTTGTAAGCTTTAAAGCTTCCGTACTCATGGGTTCCCCACAGCAGCCATTCTCCAGTGACCTAGTGGGAAGCAAGAGTTGGTCTGGTAGTCAATTTCAGTGAGGAGTTTTAAGCAAAGGGTTTATTGATTTCAGTTACTGCAGGCTAGTAGCTTTGAGTGCCTTGATTTGAATCCCAAACTCTGAGATCCTGACTACATATATCCCTCAAACTTATCCTCAACATGTTCCTGGGGGCACTCTGAAGTAGAAAGGAGGTGTTGCTCATGAAAGACGATTGGTTATCTGGCTTCAGATTCCTTGTTCTTCCAGAGTAGCCTATTGTTTCCACTTGTCAATCAGCATGTCTGGATAGTCTGGAATGATGGGTGCTGGGAACAAGGTCACACTTGCTTTCGAGGGTGATCTGGTCTCAGTCGGATGGAGAGAGCAGCCCTCTTTCTGGTTAACTCTTAGGGTCCACGATGACATTCTTCTCTGATTCTGTGCTTGCTGTAAACACTGGATATGCATCAAGGAGAATCTTTACATTTTGCTTCCGTGGCACTTTAGAATACCCCTCTTTGGCTGCTTCTTTATTCATAATGGGTCCTCCCTGACCCCTCTGTCTGGTTAAACACACAGATTTGTTTTCAACCTTGAGTTTTCTTTTCTTTCTTTTTATTCTCTTGACGATAACAATGGTCTTAAGTATTATTTTCAAAATTAAAACGATCCATTTAGAGTATTCAAGGAAACAACGTTTATTTCCCAAAATGTGTTTTTAAACTTGTGAGGAAGGGTTGAGAATGAGGTTTGGGGTGGAGGGTGGTGGGGACCTCTTTATTCATTTTTCCACAATGGGATCTGGAGTTATATCCTGCCTGAAGCTGTCTGATATGAGCCTTCAAGTCCTACTTTACATTTTTCCTACCTTCGTTCATCATCCATGACTAAGTACTTACTAGATGTGTTGTCTAGCCTTGACTTCTCCCACACCCTGAGCTCTAGACTTGACTATCTAAATACTTGCACAGCATCTCGCCTTGACGGTCTGAAGTTAACATACACAGAAC
>NW_005322787.1:0-1347 GCF_000412655.1 Myotis brandtii | reverse complement strand
TTGCATATTAGCCTTTTATTATATAGGATGCTATTATAGTGGGATGATGATATTTTGAAATATGAACACCATCTCTGCTTTAGAACCCCTTGCTCTTTCCCCATTTTTGCAAAATTGCTGTATTGCCCAAAAACTATTATAGCAAGCATCAGAGTAAAAGTTTTGACTTTCATAATCCTAGGCTTGAGGGAAGTCAGGACATGGAGAGGGACATGATGGGATTAGAACTAGACTTCCCACACACCTCCTCCCACCCTCCACTATCTCACCCAGGACCGAAGGATATGTTCTGAGTGGGGAGGAAGGACAGTCAGGAGACCTTACAGGCAGCCGGACCTGCAAGAAGGGCTCCTGTGCTGTGGAGAGGGGATGACAGGACATTCAGATGAAATCAAGAGCCCCAGTAATGGAGGAATTCATTCTTCGGTCTCCCAGAGAGCTCTGGAGAAGAAACACCAGCACACGGCATCAAGAAGGTGTGGGCCTCAGACAGTCTCACTGAGTTAACAGAATGGTTTCATGTTCCTGAGAATGATCGAAAGGGGCAGGCCTTGGCACCCTAAACTTTCTCATTGCCCAACACAGCTTGGGAACATACATTTCTGTCTTCCCAGGAAGGGCATGAAAGCCGGGAATTTTGCTAAATCATTTTGGAAATGAGGGTGATGTTAGAGCCACCTGTCAGGACTGACAACCAAAGGAACAATGAAAACAATGAGCATCAAGTGGAGGCCAGCAAGCATAGATGATGGCCGAGGACACCTCCCTAAACCAAATGCTTTCCTTCTATATGAGCCACGTATGTCACATGTGTTTAAACATAACCCCAGAGAAGAGATGGGAAGAGTACCCTGCTTCCCCTAATACTAGGTGTCCAACAAGAAGCACCACGAGGGTTCAAAATGTACACTAAATTGATCAATAGAAAAGAATTATGAGTTGAAGTGTGTGTCTATTGCACTAAGATCAAGGTATGTCCAGGACCCCATGATTCCAAAGATAAGAGGCTAGAATCAGAGTAGGGTAGCTCAACGTTAGGACTGAGGATGAAAAGGAGTTTTACCTGGGATCAGGAGTGCTCTGCACAGAGGCAAAACGGGTGCAATTGTACAAAGTGGGAATGGTGAGTTTGAGGGTAGCAAGTAATTTGATATGGCTTGTCTTATGGGACAGGTTGGGGAGTGGCAGGAGGCCCAGCTGAAAAGGAGAACCTGGGTCAGACCATGAAGACTATTATCCAAAATGCTCTAGCACTTTAAAAGGAACATTCTGGCAATTATGTATAATGTTACTTGGGAGGGAAGCGTGAAGGCCTAAAATTAGAGATCACAAGTTCAAACGAGCTCA
>NW_005322786.1:0-1347 GCF_000412655.1 Myotis brandtii | reverse complement strand
ATGTAGAGCCCTGCCCAGGTAGCTCAGTTGGTTAGAGTGTCATCATGATATGCCAAGGTTGCAGGTTCGATCCCAGTCAGGGCACATACAAAACTCAACCAGTGAATGCATAAATAAGTTGAACAACAAGTCCATTTCTTTCCAACTTCTCTCTCCCTTCCTCTCTCCCTCTAAAATCAATTAAAAATATATGATGTAGAAAGCCCGAAAATAGCTAGGAAGAGAGGAGGCTGAGAAATATTTTCTGTAATGAGTATATCTTAGACATTGGAATAAATTTGGTAGAATGAGGTGATAATTTACAGTTGTATTATAAAAGGGTTTGCCACTTCCAGTAAGATCAGAAGGAATCTTTACCACAAAAAAAGAGAGGTCCAGACAAGTTGACAAGAGCTGGGATGCCTAGCATCAGATTTATAAGTAAGAGAGACTTTCTATGTAACAGAGAACTGGGGAATGAAAGAGCGTAGGCAGAGAACTGTCAGAAACCCCTGTGTGTAAATTAGGAAAAGAGATTAAATATCATCCTTATTAATTTATTTATTCAACCAAGAATTATTTATTGCATACTATATGTCAGGCACGCTTCTGTAGCAGGCATGCAAACAAAACTCTTTACTCTCATAGATTATATCCTCGTGGGAGAGGTAAACAATAAAAAGGGAATATTTAAGTAAGTATACTTTTTGTTAGCTCATGATCAATGCCAACTAGTAAATTAAAACATGGAAAGTAAATAATTATTATGGGGGTGGGGAACTGAATTTTTAGATAGGATAGCCAGAAAAAGGTCGCACAGAGAAGATGACATTTGAGAAAAGTCCTTAAAGAATTGAGAGAGAGAACCATACAGCCAGCTACTTGTGGTAACAGCATTCCAAGTTTCCTAATGTAAAACATACCTGGACAATGTGACCATAAAAAAATGAGCAAAGGGTAGACGAGTAGATGTGGCTTGGAATACAGATAGATCATGTAGGTTCTTGCAGGTCAAATGGAGATTTTGAATTTTAGTCACTCTATAAAACTAAGTAAAATACCAGTGAATTTTGTGACTCAGTACAAACAGTACTGCATTTGGTGTCTATGTCTTAAGATCATTCTCTATTAAGAGACACATGTTATGCTTCAGGCATAATCAAGATCCAGTCAGATACAAATATCCACTCATTAAATATTTGAGGGTGTACCAGGATGCAGTTAGTCCTTAGTGATTCTTGAGCATGGAGTCTCCATTCTCCAGTATTTCATTCCTAGACTTCCAGGAGTTATGATATAGTTGTTTGCCTAGATTCTAATAGCAGTTCTGCCTTGCTGTGCTATTTGACCTTTGCTAAGTACTTAGAG
>NW_005322785.1:0-1347 GCF_000412655.1 Myotis brandtii | reverse complement strand
CTGTGTTTTATATATTCCCAACTGTAAACCTACTTTTATTCCACCCTGTATTAGATTAATTAAATGAATGTTTGCATTTAAAACCAACAGCAACAAAAAAAACATGCTTTTCAGCAAAGGTATTAGCTGTGGACTTCTGGAAATACCCCACACCACCACTGTAAAAAAATTATCAAATAAATTAAGCAAACATTCCACCCACCACCACCGTACCAGTAATCAACATTTTTCATGTGATTATTTGGTTTCTCCTCTCTTCCTATAATCGTGACACCACATTCTATAACTTCTGCCTGGAGTTGAGTCTTTGTGAGAAGCAAGTCACAATGAGCTATATGATTTCATTTTAGAATCTTTTATTTATTAGTTTATTCTGTTTCTCCAGTCTTCTTATCAGCTTGTTATTCAGTAGCACATAACTGGGGTCACAGTCATTGAAAAATCTCTCCAGGACTATACATACAGATATTTCTTCTTCTGTACTCTGGTTGGTCAAACAATGGGAAGAACATCCCTATTGTCTTGCAAAGTAAATAAATTAGACTTAACCCAACTTGATTTTCTCTTTCATCTTTTTTGATAGCTTCTGAAGGACTTTCCAGATGAGCTGCGTTCTGACATCACTATGCACTTGAACAAGGAAATCTTACAGTTGTCCCTTTTCGAGTGTGCCAGCCGGGGCTGTCTCAGGTCTCTGTCTCTACACATTAAAACCTCTTTCTGTGCTCCGGGCGAGTATCTGCTGCGTCAAGGAGATGCTCTGCAGGCCATCTACTTTGTATGCTCGGGCTCCATGGAAGTTCTTAAAGACAGCATGGTGCTGGCTATTCTTGGTAGGTCGGAGTTGAAAGCTCCATAAAATTCTACTCTGGACCATAAGTTAGAGATGAAGGGGGCGGGGGCGGACCTGGACTGCCATAGATTAAGAAAATTGTGGCTGTATATGTAGACTCAGGATTTTTCTTCATATGGGTTTAAACCACATATTGAGTTTATACTGTGTTGTGTTACATCCAACATATTATTTGATTCTTGTTAAAAATCCAGCTGTATAACTATTACTCCCATTTACAAATGAATAAATAGTACTTTAGTATCACAGATAGTAAGTAGTCCCCCTTATCCAAGGGGTTATGTTCCAAGACCCCCAGTGGATACCTATAGAAATATACATATATTTCTATTCATGTCTTTCCCCACAAATGTAATGCCTTTTCATCTTAACTAAGCATTTATCACACTCTGTGGCCATACATAACTTTTGCAATTTGAGGTGTAACAGCAAAACTAGCACAAATTTCTTTTTCCTCTTTTACAATTCCATGGACAGACGCTTCCTTCTTACCA
>NW_005322784.1:0-1347 GCF_000412655.1 Myotis brandtii | reverse complement strand
CCTTGTGGATCAGGTTTTGGGTGGCATGAGAAAAGACAACTTTGGAGCTTCACATCAATCAGTAATTAAATGAAAGCTCTCGGTACTTTCTAGAGAGTCACACTTCCAATTTAAATGAGCTCCTCTGGGGTGGGGCAGATACTGCATCTAGAAGTTTCTAAGAATCTGCTTTATACAACTTTCAAAATGAAGCACATTTTTCATGATGGTGCACACCCAAGCCCCAGGGGGTGGGGGTCACCGATACTGACCCCCGGATGTCATCAGGAGAGAGAGCTTCAGGGTGGGGAGGCAGTGTCCTCCTCCTCTGTGGGAAGAGGATGGGGTTTGAGGAGAGACACCTGCTTTTGCATGGGAACTGGCTCTGCCATTGGCTGTAGAAACCCAGGCAAGTGTCCTTGTATCTGTGAAGTTCCAGGACCTCCTCTGTGAAATGGGGAAACCATCTACCTGGTAATGTTTTGTGGACATGTGGCACGTTTTAGGGACTTTGAAAGGAGAGCTGATATTATTACCTCTGATTTCACAGAATCAGGTGTTTACACCTGAAACGAACCCTGAGTGAAGGATGGTTTCACCGTGTGGGAGTAGCCTCCCAGGTCAAGGCTGAGCCTTCTAGACCTTCCCCAGGGGCCTCCTAGCAGACAGCCCATTGCAGTAGAAGCACTTTTCTGCCCCTTTGCCATTGCGATCCCAAGGTCAGATCAGCTCCCTGGGCCTGGCCTCTGCACAATTCAGACAGCATTCAGCTTACTGCCCTGCTTACTGCGTAGTAGCATTGGGAGACCAGTGCTGACCTTGCTTCTAATCCCAGATTCCACAGAATTCTAAATTTCTCTGGTCATAGCCAACATGTGGTCAGACTCTCCCTCTCTTACCTCCTCTAACCCCTCCTTTCCTCAGACTTTTGGCATCCTCACCTCTACTGCTTGGCTGCTCAGGGACCCAAGCACTCTCCTTCGGGCATTTTGCCAAGCAGACAGTCCCTCAGGGCCTGTCCTCAGGGCTCCGCTTCCACACACAGTGAGCCAGAGGGAAGTTCTTTCTCTGAGATTCTGGGGCCAGATTTCATTTAGTTACATATGTATATGTATACATATAGTCGTATAAAATATAAACACAAAACTATGAACATCAAAATAGACTTTGCCAATAAAGTCTCCTTTCCACCCATGCCTGTAATACCCAATCCCTTCTCTCTTATTGTTATTAGTTTCTTATTTATCTTTCTAAAGACACATTATTCTTGTCCAAGCCGGCATGTCTCAGCACCTGTGAACCAGGAGGACATAGTTCGATTCCATTCCTGATCAGGGCACATGTCCAGGTTGCGGGCTCAATCCCTAG
>NW_005322783.1:0-1346 GCF_000412655.1 Myotis brandtii | reverse complement strand
AAAACAAAGAAGGATTTTAAATTATCAATGACCAACTCAGCTGGCTCCCTGGAATGACATACTTTACATGCTTCACATATATTTCAGCATCATTATTATTTTATAAATGCCATTTAGTAACAAAAATACATCAGTACTTGAAATTTACAGTGTCCTAAAATAATAATAGTGTAATTGCTTTAATCTATTATCTAGGCACTAATATTGTTTTTCAGCCTTACAAAAATAAATTTAATGACTTGAGATTGATTTGTTAGTGCTGAGCTATTTCAACTAAAAACCTGACCGGGTGGAAACCACTGAAGTGCAGCAGAGGGCAGACTTTGCTCTAATTTATTTGAATTAATTTTTTTCTTAGCTTTTTATATATCACAAACCATCGCCAAAGAATTTCTTTACAAGAGATTCTCATTATTAGCAAAGACTTGAAAGTATTAAGCTTCTATTTTAAATCATTCAATAATTCCGTGTAGGTCTACCTGCAATGGGAAATATTGCTAATGAACATTTCTGAGAGATTATGAACCAAATTCCTTTTCTTGCTACACTATCTTCATGACACAGCAAGGCCATCCTAAAACCCCTCAAGAGGAGTAGTTAGACAAGGTACTTGATTGTGAAATAAGAAACGAAGAAAATTAGCAACAATCTTGTGGAAGAATAAATTACTATCTTTTAAATTCTATTTTTATGTTATATTAGTTTCAGGTGTACAACTCAGTGATGAGACATTTATATACCTTATGAAGTGATCACCCTGCTAATTCTAGTACTCATCTGACACCATACATATTATTGAATATAGTCCTTATGCTGTAATTTACATGAGTATCTTTTTTTTAATTCCATTAATTCCTAGTAAAGGGTATTGATTTTTTCTGTTTATTCAGGGGAAATAAAGATAATCTGATTGATCACGTTGGTAAGACTTGTCATTCACATATTGGCCAAGAAGTCAGAATGTCAGGTGGAGACGCAACGACTGGTATTTTCAATTTCTAGATGAGTTAAGCAAGAGAGTGATTGATATTGACTATTGCTTAGCAATCAAAGCAATCTTCATTTTCATATTAATTCCTTTCCAAAATTACCTGTCAATTTTGAATGTTTATAGATTCACAGTCAAGCCACACTAATACTGGATATTAGTGTTAATGATATGTATTCCTTTGCCAGAAATGAACAGGAAAGGTGAAATTAGCAACATGATTTATTATCATTTGTAACCTAGAAATTTCTTCCCAAGAAAAATTTAGTTTTCTGTTACGGAGTCTTTAAGTTATTTTTATTTGTTTTTGAGTCCTTTTTCAATACTTAAAAAAATACTAGTGGTTTTTAAAACCACT
>NW_005322782.1:0-1346 GCF_000412655.1 Myotis brandtii | reverse complement strand
ACAACGGCAAGGCAGGGGCTCAGACCTCTGAAACTGACTCCCAAGCTATGCCATTCCACTAGTCTGCTGCCACCATTTAGGTTCAACGCTAATAAAGGCAATCACCTAAAAACTATTTAGTGGGTTCATTCCAATTGAGCAATCTTAGCATTCATGAGAATTAGAATCAGAAATGGAAAGATGGCTTGGCAGAGAGCCACGTGGGGCAGGAACATTATCAATGGGAAGAAGGAGAATGTTATGTCAGTGTTTTAAATGTTCCTCTCATCTTCCCAGTGAGGACAGTCACTGTGGAACACACATCCCCAGACCACTTGCGTATTCTTGTTCACCTTTCCCTTTGCCTGCGCTCCCATGTTCCCCTCCCTTGCTTCCCATTACGTCTGGTGTCTCTAGGCAGCAGGAGCTGTCTTAGGAGCAGTGAGTCACAGAATTTGTTCAGGCGGAAGTTGGATGGGGTACTGGAGGGGGGACTCACTTACAATCCTCCTAACTCCAGGACTCCAGAAGGGAGACAATGAGGTGTGTCGTTTCCCTCAGTGTGTGAGTCCCCCATGGAGCATCTAGAGTGCTCTCCTTCTGTCTGAGTCATGCCTTGTCTGAAAGTTTGAAATGGAAACAAACCACGTGAGGTCTTGCTGATGTCGGGCAGACTCCCAGACGTGAGTTATCCCCTTGGGGCTTCTGTGCCTAGGAATCTGAGAGAGTCCCGGAAGAGCTTGCGTATAGGTGGGGCCGGAAAGGTCTCCTGATGAATGGATGGCTTTGTTGTGACCGAACATTTGAGGCAAAATCTAAAGAAACTGTCACCAGGAAGGCACACACCAGTACCTTATAACTGAGCTTTTTTGTGTTTGCTTTGGTTCAGAACTCAATCTACCTCCCATGGAAAGCATCTCCAGGCCTCAACGTGCCCACCATCCTACAAGCTGGGGCAGCTTCGACACAACTCCACGTCCACCCTCGCTGCTCACTTCAGAGAGAGTCTAGTGACTTTCCACTCTTCTGGAACCGTGGAGTTACAGAAGGACTCAGTGGTCTCCCACCTTCCTGACCTATGAGCCCATCTCTACTCCAACATCCTCACTGAGTGGCCATCCAGCTTCTGCTCGAAAAAATTCCGTGGTGGAGGCACGTTGCCTCCTAATGAGGCTTCTTCTGCACAAGAGCAATTGTGAGTAAATTCTAGATAGAATGGAGTCAATCGCCGTCCTGCAACTTCCCATGCAATGCTCTTAGTTCTGCCTCCAGACACGCCAGGAATCTAACCACTCTTGCCAAACAGATCTGCCCTAAGTATGCTTTCTCTGTTCTAGTGCAAAATCATTCACTGAACCACAGGACGT
>NW_005322781.1:0-1346 GCF_000412655.1 Myotis brandtii | reverse complement strand
TGCTCCAGTCTTATCAGTTTTGTAACTAGCTATAAAAAGAAGTCTGAACTTTATCTCCTTTGGGGCTACAGTTGTTCTCAACCCAAGACAGTAGTGTTCCCCATGGGACATTTGGACATGTGTAAGGACAATTTTTGGTTGTCACATGACTGGGAAGGTCCTCTAGCCTTTAGTGGGTAGGAGCCAGGGATGCTAAACATTCTGTACTCCTAATCAGAAACCCACACAAAGGTTATTCCAGACAATGTAACAGTAGGACTCCCACTGAGAAAAACTGGTAGTGTCAAAAAGGGAATATGCCCTCCTGAGGCTGGTGTAGCGGGAACAGTAATCAACAACAAAAGGACAATTAAAAAAATACACAAAAGATCAATTATTGGAAAGGGGGTGAGGATTTTTGGTCCAACTACTATAACCTACCAAGAGATTCCCTTTCTGGTATCAATCCTGGGGGTTCCTATATTCTTTAAATACAAACTCATTACTATCACCATTATTAAAGGAAAGCAGTATTTCCCCCCGACCATAAATCATACTGTATTGCACATGGCACTCATCACGCCAGCTATTCAGGAGATGGTCCTGGGCACACCCCCTGCGTTCTGGCTGTTTGAAGGACAAGTGGGCAGGGAGAGAAGCTTTTGGATGAAAGGATAAAGCTGTTGTTGTCTGGTCACCTGAATTCCAAACTCTGCATTCTCTCACCCAGTCTGTAATTCTACTCCCCAGGTCATCCCTTTAAGAGGCCCTAGTGACTCTGTTACTTTAACTCCTCTGCCTGCCTTCCAAAGGTTATCTGTCGCATTTCCCCTCACCCTTGGCAACCTCATTTACAACTGCTCACCACTTTACTGTCGTGCATCTGGCCACACAGTGCACTTCACTATTCACTGCTTATTCTAATTCAGTTTTTGCTCAAGTGTGTAATTTTCCTTTAAACAAGCTCTTTAATCTCTGGCCCTGTATTTGTTTTATCTGTAGAATGGAGCTAATAATTCACTGTCTTTGAGGGCAGAGGCCCTAGAAGAGATGTTTTCTTGAGGCCCTATTTGTTAAGATCTGTTTAAAATTTTTATTTTCATGAGAGAGATTCTGATCTGGAATGCCCATCCTTGCTCTGCCTACCCAACTCCTCTCCGGCCCCACTTTTCTCTACGCAGAGCTCTGCCTCTTCAACCTTCACACTTTTCTCCCTCTTTCAAAGGATTCTGTACTGTTTAGTGCATCCTAAATTTACAGCTATCTACTCTTTCTTTGTCTGCTGGGCAGGCTTTTTTCTTCAACTAGGTATGTTCACTGAATGCAAGACACATGTCATATTTCCCACCCCAAATTTTTCCTTCTTT
>NW_005322780.1:0-1346 GCF_000412655.1 Myotis brandtii | reverse complement strand
GATTACATTTAAACTGAATAGCAAAGCACCAGAAGAATGAATGACAGGGGCCTGTGAGAACCAAAACAACAAGTCTGCATGCTTTGGGATGGTCAGTGTTCCTATTTGTATCGTCAGTAGACTCAGCACAGTTGAGTCTAATTATCTTGATGGGAAAATTCTCCCAGAACTCTTACCATCAGCAGGACACTACACAGAATAGTATATTTCCTTTGAATCACTTGTTTTCCTTAATTAGCTCTTGCGGTAACTTCGTGTAATTGTAGAATGGTGGCAAGAATTGCTTTCCAATTTTGGCACCGATGAGTCTTTGATGTTTGATTCTTGTCAAGGTTTGTAACCTTTCTGACCCCCAGTGTCCTTATCTGTAAGATGGGAACAATGCTATCTACCGTTCTCAAGGTTCTTACAAGTTAGAAAGGAGAAAATGTACATGGACAGCACTTGGTATAGAACCTACTACATAACAGTCCTTCAGCTAAGTCAGTTTTCTTCTCAAGAAAAAGGAGAATAGATTGAACATTGTAGATTGCTCTGTTTGAAAGAGAATCTTGTGGGAGAACAGTATCTTCCCAGATTTTATGTGCGAAACAAGAATACCAAAAGGCTTCTAGTTTTAAAGAGAACTAAATGCATGAAACCTTTATCTTTCAGCTCAGACCTAGCATGTTGAAATCTGCCTGGAGCAAAAGTTCATGGCTGAGCTGCAGTCCTAGAAAATAGCATTCGATGTTTGACGCTTCGCAGAGACCTTCACATTCCAGCCCTATTTAAAGGAACTTTTTAAGTCGACCATGAAGTGGCATTTGAGTGGATAACGTTCTTGTTGAAGGAGAAAATAGGGCAGGTAGCAAGAGTCCTGCTGTTTTGTTTTAGTAGCTTCTCATCTGATGAAAACTAGAAATGGCCTCTGGTGGAGAATGGAGTCGGGATTTTTTGGCAGACCTCAGCTCTTGGTCAGTCTCTGAGGCCCCCAATAAATAGAGCTCCCTGCACATAGAGAGGTTGCACAAATACCAGGGGGTCCTGTCCTGAGAGATTTGTGCCTCATGGGGGGGCCTTCATGAAAATCTACTTCTCTCCAACATACCAAGTAGAAGGGGCTGTGGTCTGACCTAGTTTCTCCATTTGCCACTTGAAGTGAATAGTCCGGGGCCTGTGAGTTTTTCGTGGACTGAAAAGCAAATGTCAGATAGCTGAAAATATGGCAGCTTCAAAGGGCCAGAAGATAACAGCAAAGTGCACAATGAAGAAATGCTAACTTTAATTTTATAAAATTTCATAATATGTTAGCTGAACTACTGCAACTCAACACACATATATAAAACGTACATGTGTAATATGAT
>NW_005322779.1:0-1346 GCF_000412655.1 Myotis brandtii | reverse complement strand
ATAAATGAAGAGAGAATGAATGGGGGGACTAGTTAGGAAACCATTTCAGTCATGCAGAGGAATGGGCCTGGAAGAGGATAGTTGGACCATGGTTCCAAAATGAATGCTGCTGTTTGCTGCTATTTTTCTTCTTTTAGACTCTACATCGTACAAATAACTCTAAAGATTAATCCATTTTTATGTGTCTGATCCAACTGTTAATGGAATCTGTCTGTATTTTAGATGGTGTTCCTTATGGAGCTTTTACTGGGTTAGTGAATTGAGCTGTAAGCTTGATGCACGGTAGCAATTCTTTCTGTGCTGATTGAGTACAGTTTGTCCCAAGGACGGCAACTGCACTTAATGCCCACAGGGCACATTCCTAATTGAGTCTGTCTCTTAACTGTAGGGAGAGCCTGATGTTATTGCTAGACTAAAACCACCCTAAATTGGAATTCTTCATGGCAAAATTGCTATTCTTTCTCCCTTAGTTACCAACATCTCCATTACCAAGTATCACATTATTCTTCCATAAGCACTTAAAGTGTTCATTTACCCAGCTTGTATATTCATTTACTTCCATTTACCATATAGAAGCTGCCTGGGCTTTTTGATGATGTCCGTTCTCATCACATAGGCAACTCAGGCACTAAAAGCCAGGCACATGGCCAGAGTCTGAATTCCCATACTAATGCTTTGACTTACCCCATTGTTCTTTAGGAAATCCAATAATTCCAGACTACGGGAATCTTTTTCTTTCTCTTTCTTGATTTACTTGAATTTATGAATCTCTAAGAATTTAGCAATTAATAATGTCTCTAATTGTGAGTTGACCATTAATTTATTTTTTTTCACCAACTTGACTGCAAGCTCACAGAATGTATGGACCAGTATTTTGTACATTCTTTTAACTGGAAGTGAAGTGTTTGTGGGTGTTTACTAAATTTAATTGAAGAAGACTACTTAGATGAGACTGGTACCCTTTATTTTATCTTCTCAACATATGCATCCTTTATACAGTACTTTATTTTCTCCCTTTTTACTTCTAAATCCCAACTACAGTTTATAGCAAGGGTTGTAATTTATAGCACCTGTTCACCCCTTCCTATTTTGGCTGCCTTTTTTACTTTATGTAATACTAGGTGAAATCTTGAAGTGACCTTTAATTTTTCCAACATTCATTTATATATGGATTAATCTAAATGGTGATAATGTCCTATTTTGAAAATATCTGTGGTTCTGAATATTCAGTTGCTTCTCTGCATTGTTAATTGTTAATGTTATCCAGGAGGTAATGCAATGCAACTCATTGATCATTAAGTAGAGCTTCCAATATTATTTTATACTAGAGGCCTGGTGCATGAAAA
>NW_005322778.1:0-1346 GCF_000412655.1 Myotis brandtii | reverse complement strand
AAAATATATTTTAAACAGGGAAGGGGCTTTATGGGATTCAGAGTGATATTAAAAGAAGCAAACAGATGTTTTGGTATAGCTTGATGTTAATCTGTCTACTGTCAAGAAAGTTCAATCACATAACAATAGTGCATTGGATTGAGAATTCTCACTTTATAGCTTGGCCAAATAATTTAATATTTTGGGGAATGTTTCCCCATGTATAAAATGTTATGTTTGGTGCATGGGGTGTGGACAACATATGAGTAGCTTTTTTCATAGACACATTTAGGAATGTTGGCTGAGTCCACAATGATCCCATTAACTATCCCTCCCCTGCACCCCAAACTACAAAGATATATTTCGGGAAGCCATGCTTACACAATGTGATCCTCATTTCTGGACTACAACTAATTGGACTATTAATGGGCATCAATCAATATCTCTCTCTCCCAGGGTTTGAAACTGTGGTGGAGAGAAAGAGATTCAGCATTTAACATTGCTGGGAATATTTAATGTTGTAGTATATAAACCCCGGCCATGTTCTACCTTATTGCCCAGGATACAGAGGAAGCAGCATGGGAAAAATACACCCGGATGAAGCTGGGACAAGAGAGAAGTGATAGAATCTATTCCGCCTGAGCTCAAGATGCACTTCCTGCTACCGGTTCCAGTCATTCTGCTTCTAGTTTTTAGCAACAAATGTCCTAATCTTCAAGATTCCTCTCTGCCCTCAAATTCTGTGAAGATAATACATTTAAGTTTTGTCCTCTGTATAAAAGGGGCTGCAAGTGGAAAAGCAGTTAACAGAGTAGTTCATCTTAGTGGGACTCCCAAAACCACACAGTGAGCCAAAACTGTCTGAAAAGTTATATTTCCCAGGATAGAAGGCAGAATTTGCCATAGTGATACATATCTTACTTTCCACCTGAGGTGATGATATAGAGTTCAGAAAAAAAAATGAAAAAAAAAACCACTAAGAAGCTGTGAAGATTACTAAGGTAATATCTGAAAGAGGTTTTATGTTTCCCAAATATAAGAAGCATATGGATTCAAAGCATATTATGCATGTCATTTCTTTGTATATATTTAAGGAACCCGAGGAGAGACACTCAAGTATGTTAATACCTAATTGTCATAAAATAACCCATAACACTTTCAACTTTGTACAGAATGCTTACTGGGTTGTTTTTTCAATTGATATTTTATCTATCAAATGGACTTGAGAAAAGGAGTATTATTCAAAATACTATCGTAGGTATAACACCCTTACGACACTGAGCTCAAACGACTTAATTTTACTGCTTTTCCATTTCTGTATTCTTGGAATTTCTAGCTGGTGGCTTCACATACTCTTCTGTGTAAGT